>NW_027207552.1:0-244000 GCF_963455315.2 Globicephala melas | reverse complement strand
CTCCCCCTAAAGCGTTGTCGTACCCTCCCCTGGAGCCTAAACCGTCCCCGTCCCCAACCCAAACCCTAGCCCGAACTCTAACCCTAACCCTTCCCCGAAGCCTGACCCTCACCCGTCCCCTAATCCTAACACGTACGCTAACACTAACCCGCGCCCTCACACGTACGCTCCCCCTAAAGCGTTGTCGTACCTCCCCTGGACCCTAAACCGTCCCCGTCCCCAACACTAACCCTAGCCTGAACCCTAACCCTAACCCTTCCTCGAAGCCTGACCATCACCCGTCCCCTAATCCTAACCCGTACGCTAACACTAACCCACAACCTCACACGTACGCTCCCCCTAAAGCGTTGTCGTACCCTCCCCTGGACCCTAAACCATCCCGGTCCCCTAACCCTAACCCTAGCCCGAACCGTAACCCTAACCCTTCCCCGAAGCCTGACCCTCACCCGTCCCCTAATCCTAACCCGTACGCTAACACTAACCCGCGCCCTCACAAGTACGCTCCCCCTAAAGCGTTGTCGTACCCTCCCCTGGACCCCAAACCGTCCCCGTCCCCTAACCCTAACCCTAGCAAGAACCCAAAGCCTAACCATTCCCCGAAGCCTGACCCTCACCCGTCCCCTAATCCTCACCCGTACTCTAACACTAACCCGCGCCCTCACACGTACGCTCCCCCTAAAGCGTTGTCGTACCCTCCCCTGGACCCTAAACTGTCCCCGTCCCCTAACCCTAACCCTAGCCCGAACCCTAACCCTAACCCTTCCCCGAAGCCTGACCCCCACCCGTCCCCTAATCCTAACCCGTACGCTAACACTAACCCGCGCCCTCACACGTACGCTCCCCCTAAAGCGTTGTCGTACCCTCCCCTGGACCCTAAACCGTCCCTGTACCCTAACCCTAACCCTAGCCCGAACCCTAACCCTAACACTTCCCCGAAGCCTGACCCTCACCCGTCCCCTAATCCTAACCCATACGCTAACACTAACCCGCGCCCTCACACGTACGCTCCCCCTAAAGCGTTGTCGTACCCTCCCCTGGACCCAAAACCGTCCCCGTACCCTAACCCTAACCCTAGTAAGAACCCTAACCCTAACCCTTCCCCGAAGCCTGACCCTCACCTGTCCCCTAATCCTAACCCGTACGCTAACACTAACACGCGCCCTAACACGTACGCTCCCCCTAAAGCGTTGTCGTACCCTCTCCGGAACCCTAAACCGTCCCCGTCCCCTAACCCTAACCCTAGCCGGAACCCTAAACCTAAACCTTCCCCGAAGCCTGACCCTCACCCGTCCCCTAATCCTCACCCGTACGCTAACACTAACCCGCGCCCTCACACGTACGCTCCCCCTAAAGCGTTGTCGTACCCTCCCCTGGACCCTAAACCGTCCCCGTCCCCTAACCCTAACCATAGCCCGAAACCTAACCCTAACCCTTCCCCGAAGCCTGACCCTCACCCGTCCCCTAATCCTCACTCGTACGCTAACACTAACACACGCCCTAACAAGTACGCTCCCCGTAAAGCATTGTCGTACCCTCCCCTGAACCCTAAACCGTCCCCGTCGCCTAACCCTAACCCTAGCCCGAACCCTAACCCTAACCCTAACGCTTCCCCGAAACCTGACCCTCACCCGTCCCCTAATCCTAAACCGTTCTCTAACAGTAACCCGCGCCCTCACACGTACGCTCCCCCTAAAGCGTTGTCGTACCCTCCCCTGGACCCTAAACCGTCCCCGTCCCCAACCCTAACCCTAGCCCGAACCCTAACCCTAACCCTTCCCCGAAGCCTGACACTCACCAATCCCCTAATCCTCACCCGTACGCTAACACTAACCCGCGCCCTCACACGTACGCTCCCCCTAAAGCGTTGTCGTACCCTCCCCTGGACCCTAAACCGTCCCCGTCCCCTAACACTAACCGTAGCCCGAACCCTAACCCTAACCCTTCCCCGAAGCCTGACCCTCACCCGTCCCCTAATCCTAACCCGTACGCTAACACTAACCCACGCCCTCACACGTACGCTCCCCCTAAAGCGTTGTCGTACCCTCCCCTGGACCCTAAACCGTCCCGTCACCTAACCCTAACACTTCCCCGAAGCCTGACCCTCACCCGTCCCCTAATCCTAACACGTACGCTAACACTAACCTGCGCCCTCACACGTACGCTCCCCCTAAAGCGTTGTCGTACCCTCCCCTGGACCCTAAACCGTCCCCGTCCCCTTACCCTAACCCTAGCCCGAACCCTAACCCTAAACCTTCCCCGAAGCCTGACCCTCACCCGTCCCCTATTCCTAACCCGTACGCTAACACTAACCCGCGCCCTCACACGTACGCTCCCCCTAAAGCGTTGTCGTACCCTCCCCTGGACCCTAAACCGTCCCCGTCCCCTAACACTAACCCTAGCCCGAACCCTAACCCTAACGCTTCCCCGAAGCCTGACCCTCACCCGTCCCCTAATCCTAACCCGTACGCTAACACTAACCCACGCCCTCACACGTACGCTCCCCCTAAAGCGTTGTCGTACCCTCCCCTGGACCCTAAACCGTCCCCGTCCCCTAACCCTAACCCTAGCCCGAACCCTAACCCAAACCCTTCCCCGAAGCCTGACACTCACCCGTCCCCTAATCCTAACCCGTACGCTAACACTAACCCGCGCCCTCACGCGTACGCTCCCCCTAAAGCGTTGTCGTACCCTCCCCTGGACTCTAAACCGTCCCCGTCCCCTAACCCTAACCCTAGCCCGAACCCTAACCCTAAACCTTCCCCGAAGCCTGACCCTCACCCGTCCCCTAATCCTAAACCGTACGCTAACACTAACCCGTGCCCTCACACGTACGCTCCCCCTAAAGCGTTGTCGTACCCTCCCCAGGACCCTAAACCGTCCCCGTTCCCTAACCCTAACCCTAGCCTGAACCCTAACCCTAACCCTTCCCCGAAGCCTGACCCTCACACTTCCCCTAATCCTCACCCGTACGCTAACACTAACCCCCGCCCTCACACGTACGCTCCCCCTAAAGCATTGTCGTACCCTCCCCTGAACCCTAAACCTTCTCCGTCCCCTAACCCTAACCCTAGCCCGAACCCTAACCCTAACCCATCCCCGAAGCCTGACCCTCACCGGTCCCCTAATCCTAACCCGTACGCTAACACTAACCGGCGCCCTGACAAGTACGCTCCCCCTAAAGCGTTGTCGTACCCTCCCCTGAACCCCAAACCGTCCCCGTCCCCTAACCCTAACCCTAGCAAGAACCCTAAGCCTAACCATTCCCCGAAGCCTGACCCTCACCCGTCCCATAATCCTCACCCGTACGCTAACACTAACCCGCGCCCTCACACGTACGCTCCCCCTAAAGCGTTGTCGTACCCTCCCCTGGACCCTAAACTGTCCCCGTCCCCTAACCCTAACCCTAGCCCGAACCCTAACCCTAACCCTTCCCCGAAGCCTGACCCTCACCCGTCCCCTAATCCTAACCCGTACGCTAACACTAACACGCACCCTAACACGTACGCTCCCCCTAAAGCGTTGTTGTACCCTCCCCTGAACCCTAAACCGTCCCCGTCCCCTAACCCTAACCCTAGCCGGAACCCTAACCCTAACCCTTCCCCGAAGCCTGACCCTCACCCGTCCCCTAATCCTCACTCGTACGCTAACACTAACACACGCCCTAACAAGTACGCTCCCCCTAAAGCGTTATCGTACCCTCCCCTGGACCCTAAACAGTCCCCGTCCCCAACCCAAACCCTAGCCCGAACTCTAACCCTAACACTTCCCCGAAGCCTGACCCTCACCCGTCCCCTAATCCTAACACGTACGCTAACACTAACCAGCGCCCTCACACGTACGCTCCCCCTAAAGCGTTGTCGTACCTCCCCTGGACCCTAAACCGTCCCCGTCCCCAACACTAACCCTAGCCCGAACCCTAACCCTAACCCTTCCCCGAAGCCTGACCCTCACCCGTCCCCTAATCCTAACCCGTACGCTAACACTAACCCACAACCTCACACGTACGCTCCCCCTAAAGCGTTGTCGTACCCTCCCCTGGACCCTAAACCGTCCCCGTCCCCTAACACTAACCCTAGCCCGAACCCTAACCCTAAACCTTCCTCGAAGCCTGACCCTCACCCGTCCCCTAATCCTAAACCGTACGCTAACGCTAACCCGCACCCTCACACGTACGCTCCCCCTAAAGCGTTGTCGTACCCTCCCCTAGACCCAAAACCGTCCCCGTACCCTAACCCTAACCCTAGCATGAACCCTAACCCTAACAATTCCCCGAAGCCTGACCCTCACCTGTCCCCTAATCCTCACCCGTACGCTAACACTAACCCGCGCCCTCACACGTACGCTCCCCCTAAAGCGTTGTCGTACCCTCCCCTGGACCCTAAACTGTCCCCGTCCCCTATCCCTAACCCTAGCCAAAACCCTAACCCTAACCCTTCCCCGTAGCCTGACCCTCACCCGTCCCCTAATCCTAACCCGTACGCTAACACTAACCCACGCCCTCACACGTACGCTCCCCCTAAAGCGTTGTCGTACCCTCACATGGACCCTAAACCGTCCCCGTCCCCTAACCCTAACCCTAGCCCGAACCCTAACCCTAACCCTTCCCCGAAGCCTGACCCTCACCCGTCCCCTAATCCTAACCCGTACGCTAACACTAACCCGCGCCCTCACGCGTACGCTCCCCCTAAAGCGTTGTCGTACCCTCCCCTGGACCCTAAACCGTCCCCGTCCCCTAATCCTAACCCTAGCCCGAACCCTAACCCTAAACCTTCCCCGAAGCCTGACCCTCACCCGTCCCCTAATCCTAACCCGTACGCTAACACTAACCCGCGCCCTCACACGTATGCTCCCCCTAAAGCGTTGTCGTACCCTCCCCTGGACCCTAAACCGTCCCCGTTCCCTAACCCTAACCCTAGCCTGAACCCTAACCCTAACCCTTCCCCGAAGCCTGACCCTCACCCGTCCCCTAATCCTCACCCGTACGCTAACACTAACCCCCGCCCTCACACGTACGCTCCCCCTAAAGCGTTGTCGTACCCTCCCCTGGACCCTAAACCGTCCCCGTCCCCTAACACTAACCCTAGCCCGAACCCTAACCCTAACCCTTCCCCGAAGCCTGACCCTCACCGGTCCCTTAATCCTAACCCGTACGCTAACACTAACCCGCGCCCTCACACGTACGCTCCCCCTAAAGCGTTGTCGTACCCTCCCCTGGACCCTAAACCGTCCCCGTCCCCTAACCCTAACCCTAGCCCGAACCCTAACCCTAACCCTTCCCCGAAGCCTGACCCTCACCCGTCCCCTAATCCTAACCCGTACGCTAACACTAACCCGCGCCCTCACAAGAATGCTCCCCCTAAAGCGTTGTCGTACCCTCCCCTGGACTCCAAACCGTCCGCGTCCCCTAACCCTAACCCTAGCAAGAACCCTAAGCCTAACCATTCCCCGAAGCCTGACCCTCACCCGTCCCCTAATCCTCACCCGTACGCTAACACTAACCCGCGCCCTCACACGTACGCTCCCCCTAAAGCGTTGTCGTACCCTCCCCTGGACCCTAAACTGTCCCCGTCCCCTAACCCTAACCCTAGCCCGAACCCTAACCCTAACCCTTCTCCGAAGCCTGACCCTCACCCGACCCCTAATCCTAACACGTACGCTAACACTATCCCGCGCCCTCATGCGTACGCTCCCCCTAAAGAGTTGTCGTACCCTCCCCTGGACCCTAAACCGTCCCCGTCCCCTAACTCTAACCCTAGCCCGAACCCTAACCCTAACCCTTCCCCGAAGCCTGACCCTCACCCGTCCCCTAATCCTCACTCGTACGCTAACACTAACACACGCCCTAACATGTACGCTCCCCCTAAAGCGTTGTCGTACCCTCCCCTGGAGCCTAAACCGTCCCCGTCCCCAACCCAAACCCTAGCCCGAACTCTAACCCTAACCCTTCCCCGAAGCCTGACCCTCACCCGTCCCCTAATCCTAACACGTACGCTAACACTAACCCGCGCCCTCACACGTACGCTCCCCCTAAAGTGTTGTCGTACCTCCCCTGGACCCTAAACCGTCCCCGTCCCCAACACTAACCCTAGCCCGAACCCTAACCCTAACCCTTCCCCGAAGCCTGACCCTCACCCGTCCCCTAATCCTAACCCGTACGCTAACACTAAACCACAACCTCACACGTACGCTCCCCCTAAAGCGTTGTCGTACCCTCCCCTGGACCCTAAACCATCCCCGTCCCCTAACCCTAACCCTAGCCCGAACCCTAACCCTAACCCTTCCCCGAAGCCTGACCCCCACCCGTCCCCTAATCCTAACCCGTACGCTAACACTAACCCGCGCCCTCACACGTACGCTCCCACTAAAGCGTTGTCGTACCCTCCCCTGGACCCTAAACCGTCCCTGTACCCTAACCCTAACCCTAGCCCGAACCCTAACCCTAACACTTCCCCGAAGCCTGACCCTCACCCGTCCCCTAATCGTAACCCATACGCTAACACTAACCCGCGCCCTCACACGTACGCTCCCCCTAAAGCGTTGTCGTACCCTCCCCTGGACCCTAAACCATCCCCGTTCCCTAACCCTAACCCTAGCCCGAACCCTAACCCTAACACTTCCCCGAAGCCTGACCCTCACCCGTCCCCTAATCCTCACCCGTACGCTAACACTAACCCGCGCCCTCACACGTACGCTCCCCCTAAAGCGTTGTCGTACCCTCCCCTGGACCCTAAACTGTCCCCGTCCCCTAACCCTAACCCTAGCCCGAACCCTAACCCTAACCCTTCCCCGAAGCCTGACCCTCACCCGTCCCCTAATCCTAACCCGTACGCGAACACTAACCAGCGCCCTCATGCGTACGCTCCCCCTAAAGCGTTGTCGTACCCTCCCCTGGACCCTAAACCGTCCCCGTCCCCTAAATCTAACCCTAGCCCGAACCCTAACCCTAACCCTTCCCCGAAGCCTGACCCTCACCCGTCCCCTAATCCTAACCCGTACGCTAACACTAACCCGCACCCTCACACGTACGCTCCCCCTAAAGCGTTGTCGTACCCTCCCCTGGACCCTAAACTGTCCCCGTCCCCTAACCCTAACCCTAGCCCGAACCCTAACCCTAACCCTTCCCCGAAGCCTGACCCTCTCCCGTCCCCTAATCCTAACCCGTACGCTAACACTAACCCGCGCCCTCACGCGTACGCTCCCCCTAAAGCGTTGTCGTACCCTCCCCTGGACCCTAAACCGTCCCCGTCCCCTAACCCTAACCCTAACCCTAACCCGAACCCTAACCCTAACCCATCCCCGAAGCCTGACCCTCACCGGTCCCCTAATCCTAACCCGTACGCTAACACTAACCGGCGCCCTCACACGTACGCTCCCCCTAAAGCGTTGTCGTACCCTCCCCTGGACCCTAAACCGTCCCCGTCCCCTAACCCTAACCCTAGCCCAAACCCTAACCCTAACCCTTCCCCGAAGCCTGACCCTCACGTGTCCCCTAATCCTAACCCGTACGCTAACACTAACCCGCGCCCTCACAAGTACGCTCCCCCTAAAGCGTTGTCGTACCCTCCCCTGGACCTCAAACCGTCCCCGTCCCCTAACCCTAACCCTAGCAAGAACCCTAAGCCTAACCATTCCCCGAAGCCTGACCCTCACCCGTCCCATAATCCTCACCCGTACGCTAACACTAACCCGCGCCCTCACACGTACGCTCCCCCTAAAGCGTTGTCGTACCCTCCCCTGGACCCTAAACTGTCCCCGTCCCCTAACCCTAACCCTAGCCCGAACCCTAACCCTAACCCTTACCCGAAGCCTGACCCTCACCCGTCCCCTAATCCTCACTCGTACGCTAACACTAACACACGCCCTAACAAGTACGCTCCCCCTAAAGCGTTATCGTACCCTCCCCTGGACCCTAAACCGTCCCCGTCCCCAACCCAAACCCTAGCCCGAACTCTAACCCTAACCCTTCCCCGAAGCCTGACACTCACCCGTCCCCTAATCCTAACACGTACGCTAACACTAACCAGCGCCCTCACACGTACGCTCCCCCTAAAGCGTTGTCGTACCTCCCCTGGACCCTAAACCGTCCCCGTCCCCAACACTAACCCTAGCCCGAACCCTAACCCTAACCCTTCCCCGAAGCCTGACCCTCACCCGTCCCCTAATCCTAACCCGTACGCTAACACTAACCCACAACCTCACACGTACGCTCCCCCTAAAGCGTTGTCGTACCCTCCCCTGGACCCTAAACCGTCCCCGTCCCCTAACCCTAACCCTAGCCCGAACCCTAACCCTAACCCTTCCTCGAAGCCTGACCCTCACCCGTCCCCTAATCCTAAACCGTACGCTAACACTAACCCGCACCCTCACACGTACGCTCCCCCTAAAGCGTTGTCGTACCCTCACCTAGACCCAAAACCGTCCCCGTACCCTAACCCTAACCCTAGCATGAACCCTAACCCTAACAATTCCCCGAAGCCTGACCCTCACCCGTCCCCTAATCCTCACCCGTACGCTAACACTAACCCGCGCCCTCACACGTACGCTCCCCCTAAAGCGTTGTCGTACCCTCCCCTGGACCCTAAACTGTCCCCATCACCTAACCCTAACCCTAGCCCGAACCCTAACCCTAACCCTTCCCCGTAGCCTGACCCTCACCCGTCCCCTAATCCTAACCCGTACGCTAACACTAACTCGCGCCCTCACACGTACGCTCCCCCTAAAGCGTTGTCGTACCCTCCCCTGGACCCTAAACCGTCCCCGTCCCCTAACCCTAACCCTAGCCCGAAACCTAACCCTAACACTTCCCCGAAGCCTTACACTCACCCGTCCCCTAATCCTAACCCGTACGCTAACACTAACCCGTGCCCTCACACGTACGCTCCCCCTAAAGCGTTGTCGTACCCTCCCCTGGACCCTAAACCGTCCCTGTCCCCTAACCCTAACCCTAGCCCGAACCCTAACCCTAACCCTTCCCCGTAGTCTGACCCTTACCCTTCCCCTAATCCTATCCCGTACTCTAACACTAAGCCGCTCCCTCACACGTACGCTTCCCCTAAAGCGTTGTCGTACCCTCACCTGGACCCTAAACCGTCCCCGTCCCCTAACCCTAACCCTAGCCCGAACCCTAACCCTAACCCTTCCCCGAAGCCTTACCCTCACCCGTCCCCTAATCCTAACCCGTACGCTAACACTAACCCATGCCCTCACACGTACGCTCAGCCTAAAGCGTTGTCGTACCCTCCCCTGGACCCTAAACCGTCCCCGTCCCCTAACCCTAACCCTAGCCCGAACCCTTATCCTATCCCTTACCCGAAGCCTTACCCTAATCCGTCCCCTAATCCTAACCCGTACGCTAACACTAACCCGTGCCCTCACACGTACGCTCACCCTAAACCGTTGTCGTACCCTAACTTGTCCCCTAAACCGTCCCCGTCCTCTAACCCTAACCCTAACCCTTACCCAAAGCCTTACCCTAACCCGTCCCCTAATCCTAACCCGTACGCTAACACTAACCCATGCCTTCACACGTACGCTCACCCTCAACCATTGTCGTACCCTAACCTGTCCCCTAAACCGTCCCCGTCCCCTAACCCTAACCTGTCCCCTAAACCGTCCCCGTCCCCTAACCCTAACCCTAACCCGTCCCCTAACCCGTCCCCCAACCCGTCCCCTAATCCTAACCCGTACGCTAACACTAACCCGTGCCCTCACATGTACGCTCACCCTAAACCATTGTCTTACCCTAACCTGTACCCTAAACCGTCCCTGTCCCCTAACCCTAACCCTAACCCTATCCCTTACCTGAAGCCTTACCCTAACCCATCCCCTAAACCTAACCAGTACGCTGACACTAACCCATGCCCTCACACTTACGCTCACACTATACCATTGTCGTACCCTAACCTGTACCCTAAATCGTCCCCTAACCCTAACCCTAACCCTTACCCGAAGCCTTAACCTAACCCCTCTCCTAATCCTAACCCGTACGCTAACACTAACCCGTGCCCTCACACGTATGCTCACTCTAAACCGTTATCGTACCCTAACCTGTACCCTATACCGTCCCCGTCCCTTAACCCTAACCTTAACCCTTACCCGAAGCCTTACTCTAACCCGTCACCTAATCCTAGCCCATACGCTAACACTAACCCGTACCCTAACACGTACGCTCATCCTAAACCATTGTCGCACCCTAACCTGTACCCTAAACTGTCCCTCTCCCCTAACCCTAACCCTAACCCTTACCTGAAGCCTTACCCTCACCCGTCCCCTAATCCTAACCCATACGCTAACACTAAATCTTACCCTTACATGTACGCTATCCCTAAACCGTTGTCGTACCCTAACCTGTACCCTAAACCGTCCCCATTCCCTAACCGTAACCCTAACCCGAAGCATTACCCTAACACTTACCCTAATCCTAAACGGCACACTAACACTGACCTGTACCCTAACACTTTCGCTCACCCTAAACCATTGTCGCATCCTAAACCATACCCGTTCCCTAACCCTAACCTTAACCCTAACCCTAAACCCACTTATAGCACTATAGCTCAGGAAAATTAAAATAACAAGAAACAACCACCGCAAAGTTTAGGGCTGCTCTGTTTACAAGAGCCTCGACTACGGTACAAATTAAATATCCTTGAAAGAGAGAAATGGATAAAGAAGTTTTCGTACTTACGTACAATGGAATATCACTCAACAATGAAATCAATGTCGTCAGGCCCGTACAAGCATAATGAATGGATTTAGGTACGATGATTCAAAGGAAATAAGTCACACAGAAAAAGAAACTTATCATAAGATATCACTTACAGAGGGGATGTAAACTTGGCTACACATGAACTGAATTACAAAACAGAACAGAGTCTCACATTTAGAAAACAAACTTATGCTTTCTTAAGGGGAATGGTGAGTTGGGGTGCTGCGTAAAACCAGAGATTGAAATTAGCACAGATACTATTCCATAAGCCAAATATATAATAGACAAGATATACTCCTTGCTCAACGAATTAGACTCAACACCACCTATTCACCGCAGAGGAATATATCTGACAATAAGAATATTAAAACATATGTATCTATATGTCTCCGTAAGAGAATCAAGTGTGTGTAGAGCAGTATACACAGCTGTGAAAAATCAACTAAACCCCATTATTAAAATAAATTTCAAAAACAAAGACAGTGAAGGAGAGAAAGTTCTTAAATAATTCGTTCAGGGCTTGTGATGAAACTTGGATTTACCACATCTACACCCACAGCTGGGTGAGACATAAGGCAGGACATTTGGGGCTGAGAGGATTGGTGAGGTTCGGTGAGCAAATGCAGACCCTTTGAAGTAATACTGTATGCTACCCATTCCCTGGGTCCCAACTCTCCTGGTTTAAGGGATTCTTCCTACAGCTAAAACATGCATGGGAAACCCAGAGGATTGTACACCATGTGATCGGGCAACGTTTCTAAAACCCATCTAATTTTTTGTCCCCTGGTACACGGGTTCGCCATTCCAGACGCTTTACTAAAAATCTCCCCACGTGGAGAGTCAGTGCCTTAAAACTCCTGTTTGGCACAGTTAGCAATTTCTGCAGAGGTTGAACGGGAATAGGGAGAACCAATGAGAGACTAGCTGTAGGTGTTTGGACGGTCACATTTCACTCTAATTTCCCACCAGGAAGAGGAATTAACAAAAGGCTCAGCATGCCGTGATGAAACAAGATTAGGGCCTGAAGCAATCCTGCAGCTCTGCGGCCAGCCCACAAGAAAGCGAGTTGAAGAAAGGACCTCAGGGGCACTGTAATTCATAAACCTGCAGAGTTATAAATGACAGCTATCGTCCAAAAATATATTGAGGTAAGGCTGCGAAGAGGACTTGAAAGCATGGCACAATTGCAGGAAATATATTTCAGGAGGTAGATGGAAACTGCATTTAAAGCATATGAAAAGCGGCAGAACTTTGACAATGATGCACTTGGCCAAAAAGGGCGTATACGTTTTTTTCCTGAATACATGCAGGAAAAAACGCATACGCTCTTTTTGTCCAAATAAGCAAGCCTGCAACGGAGATCTGCACTACAATGAAGTCTCACTTCCCACCGGTCAAAAGGGCCATCTGAAAAAAGTGTAAAAACCAGAAAGGCAGGACAGGCCATGGAGAACTGGGAGCCTTGTTATGCTGATGGGCGGGATGTAAATGGCCAACAGCCACTCTGGAAAAGTGTATGGTGTTTCCTGAAACCTCTAAAAAACAAAGCTACAGAGCCTAGGTTGCTTCCACTTATGGTCCTATAGCTTAGGAAAATTAAAATCAACAAGACACAGCCACCCCAAAGTTTAGGGCTGCTGTGTTTACAAGAACCTCGACTACGGTACAATTTAAATATCCCAGAAAGAGGAAAATGGATAAAGAAGTTGTGGTACTTATGTACAATGGAATATCACTCAGCAATGAAATCAATATCATCAGGCCCGTAGGAGCATAATGAGTGGATTTAGGTACGATGATTCTAAGGAAATAAGTCACACAGATAAAGAAACTTATCATAAGATATCACTTATAGAGGGAATGTAAACTTGGCTACACATGAACTGAATTACAAAACAGAACAGAGTCTCACATTTAGAAAACAAACATGTTTGCTTAAGGGGAAAGGTGAGTTGGGGTGCTGCATAAATCCAGAGATTGAAATGAGCACAGATACCGTTCCATAAGCCAAATATGTAATAGACAAGACCTACTCCTTGCTCAGCGAAGTGGACTCAACACCCCCTATTCACCGCAGAGGAATATATCTGACTAGTAAGAATCTTAAAATCTATGTATTTATATGTCTCCGTAAGAGAATCAAGTGTGTGTACAGACGCATAAACACAGCAGTGAAAATTAGCTCAACCCCATTATAAAAATAAACTTCAAAAACAAAACAGAAAGACAGTGAAAGAGAGAGAAATTCTTAAATAATTCGTTCAGGCTTGTGATGAAACCTGGATTTACCACATCTACACCCACAGCTGGGTGAGACATAAGGCTGGACACTTGGGGCTGAGAGAATTGGTGAGGTTCGGTGAGCAAATGCAGACCCTTTGAAGTAGTACTGCGTGCTACCCATTCCATGGGTCCCAACTCTCCAGGTTTAAGGGATTCTTCCTACAGCTAAAACATGCGTGGGAAACCCAGAGGATGGTCCACAGTGTGATCGGGCAAGGTTTCTAAAACGCATCTCATTATTCGTCCTCTGGTACTTGGGTTCGCCATTCCAGACGCTTTACTAACAATCTCCCCACTTGGAGAGTCAGTGCTTGTAACCTCCTGTTTGGCACATCGTTTGGCAGCGATGCACTTGGCCAAAAAGGGCGTATGCGTTTTTTCCTGAGTATATTCAGGATAAAATGCATACACACTTTTTGGCCAACCAAGCAAGCGGGAAATTCAAATCTGCACTACAAAGAAGTCTCATCCTAACACGTACCCTAACCCTATCCCGCTACCGTACCCTAACCTGTACCTGAGACCGTACCCGTTCCCTAACCCTAACCCTTACCCTAAGCTGTACACGAACACTAACCCGTACGCTAACATGTACCCTAACAGTAACACATAGCCATACACTAAACTTTATCCTAACCCTACCCCGTATCCTAACCCTTTCCCTAAACCGTACCATAACCCGTATCCTAATCCTAACCCATCCCCTAACACTAACCCATAACCTAACCCGTACCCTAATCCTAACCCATACACTAACACGTACCCTAACCTTAACCCGTTGTCATACCCTAACCTGCAACCTAATCCGTACCCATTCCCTAAACCTAACCCTTACACTATCCCGTACCATAATCCTAACCTGTACACTAACACTAAACCGTACCCTAACACTTACCCTACTCCTAACCCGTGGTCATACCCTAAACTGTACCCCAAACCATACCCGTCCCCTAACCCTAACCCTAAACCTTACCCTAAACCGTACCCTAATCCTAACCCGTACACTAACACTAAACTGTACCCTAACATGTACCCTAACCCTAACCCTTTGTTGTTCCCTATCCTGTACCCTAAACTGTACCCCTTCCTTAACATTAAACCTAACCCTAACCCGTACCTAACACTAACCCATACACTAAACCTAACCATAACTCTGAACGTAAACCGTACCTGAATCCTAACCCATACCCTAACACTAACCCATACCTTAACCCGTACCCTAACACTAAACCATAGCCATACCCTAAACTGTACCCTAACACTAACCCATACCATAACCATAACCCTAAACCATACTCTAAGCCGTACAATAATCCTAACCCGTACCCTAACCCTAAACCTTACCCTAAACCCTAATCCTTACCCCAGCTTAATTTTGTTTTTTTGTATTTAAAAAAATATTTTCTTGGGTTAAAACAAACTAGCAGAACAACAAAATAGAGGGCTTCGCTGGTGGTACGGTGGTTAGAATCTGCCTGCTAATGCAGGGGACACAGGTTCGAGCCCTGGTCTGGGAGGATCCCACATGCCATGGAGCAACTAGGCCCATAAGCCACAACCAGTGAGCCCTCGCATCTGGAGCCTGTGCTCTGCAACAAGAGAGGCTGCAATAGTGAGAGGCCCGCGCACCGAGATCAAGAGTGGCCCCCCACTTGCCACAACTAGAGAAAGCCCTCACACGGAAACTCAGGCCCAACACAACAAAAATAAATAAATAAATAATAAACTCCTACCCCCCCCCAAAAAATGAACAACAAAATAAAACAGAAAGTAACCTGAGTGTCCCTCAAAAAGCTAAGTCTGAACTAGTTGGTACTTCTGTTCTATGGACTGTTATGTAGCCTGTAAAAAGTGTGAGAGCTAAATCTGTTTTTCTACAGTGAGAAGCATGATATTCCAGATGTATAGAACACCTGGATAAAATGAGAACTCTACACGTTATGCTGGTCGTTTCAGTAAATGGGAAAGGATGGCAAGTGGTAAAATATTATCTTTTCCTTTAATTTTTTAAATTTCACTTGTTACAAAGAACTTCAATTATAATTGTACTTTAAAAAAGTAACAATGGAAATTTAAAAGAAACAATATATATTGTGTGTTCAGTTACGTTTCATAGAATTATGAAATGCTCCACCCTCTGGCCATTACCTGAAAAAACAGCTTTAAAACCTATGCTAATTGTCACTTCATATGAACAAGTCCTGCAGGGCTGTAAAGGAAACCTGCCTTCATCATGTCTTGCGGGAGGTAAAGGCCAAAGTATTTTAAAATGTGGCACATATTTCAAGAAAACCATTTGAAGAACTAAGCTGTAATAACCGTTTGAAAAATAAAAGGACATGCCTGAAAGCTCAATTTCAAAGGATTATGAGACACATGCAAATCCAACCACACAGAGGTATCAGCTCACACCATTCAGAATAACCATCAGGAAAGAAACTACAAACGATCAATGCTGAAGAGGTTGTGGAGAAATGCATACCCTTAATTTGAAGTGGGACGTAACCTGGTAAGAGTCACTAATGGGAACAGGGTGGAGGTGCCTTTAAAAGGTAAATATTGAGCTACTATATGATCCAGCAGGCCCACTCCTGGGCCTATAACATAAGAAGACAGAATTGGAAAGACACAGGCAGGCAAATCTGCACTGCAGCAGTATTACAATAGCCAAGACATGGAAGCAACCAAAAGTCCATCAACAGATGAGTGGACAAAGAGGAACTGTTACATGTAGAGATGGAATATTAGCTCGGGAAAAAAATGAAACAATGCCATTTGCAGCACCGTAGATGAGTCTAGAGGTAACCATGCAACTTGTAGTAAGTGAGAAAGCGAAAGACACCTAACGTGTATCACTTATAGGTGTTACCTGAAAATTGATAACAATGAAGATATTTCCACAGAGAAAGGCAATCACAGATTCATTGAACAAACTTATGGTTCCCCAAATCGAAAGGTGTGAGCATTGGATACATTACGATATTGGGGTTAACATAGATATAGAAACACATGTGAAATATATAATCACCAAAGACCTACGGAATACCAAGAGAAGACTACTCAACATTGTGTCATAACCTACCTGGGAAAAGGTTCCGAAGAAGAATAGATACATGTATGTGTGTGAAAGAACCACATCTTGCACACCTAGAACAAAAAAAAAAACATTGTAATCAAATTTGCTGCGATAAAAAATAAAAATTAAATTAAAAATATGAACAAGAAATAATGAGACATAAACTGAAAGGAATTTTTCCTGGCACATCCCATTCTAATTTTCAACCTAGAACAGGACTTCCATTAAGGCTCTGTTGCCCTGGTAACCAGATTTGGTAAAGGAGAAATGCTGCCGCCTTGTGACTGTTTCACACAACAGCAGCTTTAAACCAAGAGGTAATGGTCACTTAATATTCAAAATATGTGCAGCACTGTAAAGGACACCGGGCCTCAAAAATGTCCTGGGGTCGTAATCGACCAGAAAATTCAAAAGACGTCAACATTTCAAGAAGACAATGTCAAGAGGCATATTTTACGCACATTTTGTCTTTTCTTTTTTTTCTCTTTAAAAGGGAATTGAAAAATGCGCAACATCAGCAATGAATAAAGCCATGCAAATCCAATTACAGAAATGTTCACCTCACAGCCGTCAGAATGTTCTTCAGCAAAAAGTCTACAAAGAATAAATGCTGAAGGGGTTTCAGAGAACTGTGTACCCTCCAGCTGCTGGGGGGGATGTAAACTGGTAACAGCCAGTAGTGAGAACATAATGGAGGTGCGTTTAAGGGTAAAAATTGAGCTACCATGTGATCTGGTAGGTCCTTTGATGTGCCTATCACCTGAGCAGAGCAGAATGGAAAAGACACAGACTGGCAATCCTGCACTGCAGGAATATTTAACATAGCCAAGACTTGGAAGAAACCAAAATGTCCATCAACAGAAAAATGCACAAAGAGGAAGTGGTCCATGTAAACAATGGAATATAAGCCATGGAAAACAATGAAACAGTGCCGTTTGCACCACCATATAAGGACCTAGAGATAATCACTCAAATTAAAGAAAGAAAGTGAAAGACAGATATCCTATGACATCACTTCTAGGTGTTACCTAAAAGTTGATACTCATGAACTTATTTCCAAGAGAAGGAAAAGCATGGATTAAGAAAAAAAATTATGTTTAACCAATGGAAAAGTGTAAGGAATGTGTGAATTAGGATATGAGGGTTAACAGACATGTACTAATACATATGAAATATATAATCACAAAATACCTATGGAATACCAAGAGAGGTCTAGGCAACACTCTGTAATAACCTACATGGTAAAGAATGCAAAGATAAATGACAGATACATTGATATAATGAACCAGATTCTGTACACCTAGGAGAAACAAAATATTTTTATCAAGTTTGCTCTGATAATTAATAAAAATTAAATTTATAAAACAAACAAGAAGTAAGGAGATATAAGCTCTTGGGGATGTGCTCTGGCACATTCCACTCTAATTTGCAGCCTACTAACACGATTTCCAGGAAGGCTCTGCTGCCCAAAAACCCAGAGTTGGAAATGTAGAAATTCTGCTGCCTTGTGGCCGTTTTCCGCAAGAGCGGCGTTAAGCCCACAGCTAATGTTCTCTTAACATTCACAAGGACTCAGGGCTGCAAAGGACACCTGCCCTAAACAACTGTGCTGAGGTAGGGAATGGACAATAAAATTCAAAACTGGCAAATTTTTCAAGACGATAGTATGAAGAGGTAAGTTTGACTCACTCTCTTGTTTAAAAAAAGGAAAATGGGTGAAAGCTCAACCTCAGGAATTATTAGACTCATGCAAATCTAATGTACAAAAAGGTTTCAACTCACACCAGTCGACTGACCATCAGCAAAAGGTCTACAAACAATAAATTCTGAAGGGGTTTTAGAGAACTGTGTACCCTCTAGCTGCTGGTGAGATGTAACGTGGTAAGAGCCAATAATGAGAACAGAAAGGAGCTACGATTAAAAGTAAAAGTTGAGGTACCATTCGATGCAGCAGTCACACCACTGGGCCTCTCACCTGAGAAGACCAGAATCGAGAAGACGCGGGCTGCAAAAGCTGCACTGCAGCCTTATTCACAATAGCCAAGACAGTGAAGCCACCAAAATGTCCATCAACAGATGTATGGATGAAGAAGAAGTGGTCCACGTTCACAATAGAATATTAGCCATGGAAAACAATGAACACTGCTATTTGAGGTGCCATAGATGAGCTTGGAGATAATCACAGAATATGAGGTAAGTCAGAAAGCAAAAGACCTATATCCTATGATATCACTTATAGGCGTTATCTAATAACTAACACAAATGAACATATTTCCACAGAGAAAGACACTCACAGACTTAGAAATTAAGTATGCTTATCTAAAAGGAAAGGTGGGCAGAATGGATAAATTAAGATTAACGTTACCATACGTATACAAATACATATAATAAACATATATCAAAAAGACGGACCATATAGCAAGGGAGGTCTATGGAACACTGTAATATTTTACATGGGAAGAGGATCTGAACATGAATAGACATATATATTGTACAAATGAACCAGATTGTGTACATCTGGACAAACAATATCTAATCATTACCCCGATTAAATAAATTTTAAAAACCAAGATGTAATGAGACATAAACTTATGGGCGTTCCTCCTGGCACATTCCATTCTAACTTAAAACCTAGGACCACGACTTCCAGAAAGGCTCTGCTGCCCTAGTACCCAGATTTGGGAAAGGACAAATGCTGCCTCCTTGTGGCCGTTTCCCACAACAGCAGCTTTAAACCCAGTGCTAATGGTCACTAAATATTCACCAAACTTGCAGTTCTGTAATGACATCTGCCCTCCAAAAAAATCCTGGGGTCGAATATCCACCAAAAATTCAAAAGAGGGCAACCTTCCAAGAAGACAGCTTCAAGAGATAGATTGTACTCACACTTGATTTTTAACAGAAAGGAAAAAGGCGTGGAAAATGATGAATTTTAGGAATTTTTAAAGTCATGCAAACCCAAATTACAAAAACCTATCAGGTCACAGCAGTCAGATTGGCCATTAGCAAAAATGCTGCAAACTATAAATGCTGAAGGGATTGTGGAGAAGTTCGTACCCTCGGCTCTAAGGGAGACATGGTAAGAGCCACTAATGAAAACACAATGGAGGTGCTTTGAAAAGGTAAACATTGAGCTACTAGTCAATCAGTCATACCCACTGCTGGGACTATCACCTGAGAAAATGAGAATCAAAAAGTCACAAGCTGGCAATCTTGCACTCCAGCAATATTTAATATAGCCAACACTTGGAAGCAACGAAAATGTCCCTCAACAGAGCAATGCACCAAGAAGTGGTCCATATACAAAATGGAATATTATTCCGATAAAAATATAAATTAAATTAAAAAAACAAACAAAAGTAAGGAGACATCAGCCTTTGGGGGTTTATCCGGGCACATTCCACTCTAATTTGTAACCGAGGAAGACCACCGGCCGGAAGCTCTGTTTCCCTAGTACCAGCATGGGGAACAAAGAAAGGCTGCCGCAATCTGGCCGTTACCTGCAAAAGCAGCTTTAAAGCCTGTGCTAATGGTCACTTCATGTGAACAAGTACTGCAGGGCTGTAAATGAAACCTGCCCTCAAAATGTTTTGAGGGAGGTAATGGCCAATAAATTTCAAAATGTAACACATACTTTAGAAAACACTTTGAAGAGCTAAGCTGTAATCACAGTTTGAAAAATAAAAAGGACATGACTTAAAGCTCAATTTCAAAGGATTATGAGTCATATGCAAATTCAACCACAAAGAGGTATCAGCTCACACCAGTCAGAATATCCATCAGCAAGAAAACTACAAACAATAAATGCTGAAGCCATAAAAAGAAACGAAATTGAGCTATTTGTAATGAGGTGGATAGACCTAGAGTCTGTCATACACAGTGAAGTAAGTCAGAAAGAGAGAGACAAATACCGTATGCTAACACATATACCTGGAATTTAAGGGAAAAAAATGTCATGAAGAACCTAGGGGTAAAACAGGAATAAAGACAGAGATCTACTAGAGAATGGACTTGAGGATATGGGGAGGGGGAAGGGTAAGCTGTGACAGAGGGAGAGAGAGGCATGGACATATATACACTACCAAACGTAAGGTAGATAGCTAGTGGGAAGCAGCAGCATGGCACAGGGAGATCAGCTCGGTGCTTTGTGACCGCCTGGAGGGGAGGGAGGGTGGGAGGGAGGGAGACGCAAGAGGGAAGTGATATGGGAACATATGTATATGTATAACTGATTCATTTTGTTGTAAAGCACAAGCTAGCACACCATTGTAAAGCAATTATACTTCAATAAAGATATTAAAAATAAATAAATAAATAAATGCTGAAGGTGTTGTGGAGAAATGCATACCCTCAACTTTAAGTGGGATGTAACCTGGAAAGAGCCAATAATGAGCACAGAATCGTGGTGCATTTAAATGGTAAACCCCGAGATACCATATGATACAGGATGCCCACTCCTGGGCCTATAACATAAGAAGACAGAATTGTAAAGACACAGGCAGGCAAATGTGCAGTGCAGCAGTATTACAATAGCCAATCATGGAGGCAACCAAAAAGTCCATCAACAGGTGAGTGGACAAAGAAGAACTGGTACATGTACAGATGGAATATTATCTAGGGAAAAAAATGAAACAATGCCATTTGCAGCACCGTAGATGATTCTAGAGGTAATCAGGCAAATTGTACTAAGTCAGACAGCAAAAGACACATATCCTATAATATCACTTATAGGTGTTAGCTAAAAATTGATACCAATGAAGATATTTCCACAGAGAAAGGCAATCACAGATTCATTAAACAAAGTTATGGTTCACCAAATGGAAAGGTGTGAGGACTGGATACATTAGGATATTGGGGTTAACATAGATATAGAAACACATGTGAAATATATAATCACCAAAGACCTACGGAATACCAAGAGAAGACTACTCAACATTGTGTCACAAGCTACATGAGAAAACGATCTGAAGAAGTATAGATACATGTATATGTGTAAAAGAACCACATCTTACACACCTAGAACAAACAAAACATTTTAATCAAATTTGCTCTGATAAAAAATAAACATTAAAAAAAGAACAAGAAAAAAAAGAGAGAAAAAAAGGGAAAAAAAAGAACGAGAAGTAATGAGACATACACTTAAGGGGCTTTTTGCTGGCACATTGCATTCTAATTTACAACCAGAACACGACTTCCATTAAAGCTCTGTCATCACTAATAAAGCAGCTTTATAAGCAATGTTGAAGGTAGCTTAAAAGAATTCTCACTAATTATTGACAGTAACAAGAAAACAAACAAAAATAAAAATCTCACGGCAAAAAGTATACATAGAGTAAGGGTAGTAGATCAAACACTTATTAAACTTCTGTAAAGAATAAAAGACAACAGTAGTATTTTTTTTAAAGAGAGGGGCCAAATAAATCAGAACTGAAAGAGATGATGTTACAAGAGCCACCACAGAAATACAAAGTATCCTAAGATACACACAGGGTAACTCAGGGCTCAGACTGGACAGAGCCCACTCTCCATTCCCCTGTACATGACTTACAGGAGCCTCAGGAACTGAGGAGGGGGTCCTTGAGGAGAGGCACAAGATAGAAGATGTTAGGCATTAACATGACTGCATTCATTTTAAACGTGCCTGAACTACATTCACATGAGATGATTTTGTCCTGTTTGTACATCAGCACCTCTAGTCGGAACTGCAGATCTTTGGTTTCACCACCTCTATGACAGCATTAGCTTCACCTGCTGTGGACCGTCTCCTATAGGATTTCTAGAACCACAAAACATCGAAGCTTCACAGGACCCAGAGTCTGTGCGACTCCACTCAGAGTCTCAACTGCATTCAGAGACTCAGAGTCTCAACAGAGACTCCACTCTTGGAGGACACACACAAAGTAGTGTGCACATCAGGACCCAGGGGAAGGAGCAGTCACCCCGTAGGTGAATGATCATACCTAGCTGCTAGTTTTAGAGGGTCTCCTGCAGAGGTGGGGTGTGGCTGCGGCTCACCATGGGGACAACGACACTGACAGCAGAAGTTCTGGGAGATACTCCTTGGCGTGAACTCTCCCAGAGTCCACCATTAGCCCCACCAAGAGCAAGGTAGGCTCCAGTGCTGGGTCGCCTCAGTCCAAACAACCAACAGGGAGGGAACCCAGCCCCATGCATCAGCAGACAAGTGGATTAAACTTTTTATTAAACTTTTATTTAATCCACAGACAAGCAGATTAAAGCTCTGCCCACCAGAACAACACCCAGCTCTACCCACCACCAGTCCCTCGCATAAGGAAGCTTGCACAAGCCTCTCAGATAGACTCAATCACTGGAGAGCAGACAGCAGAAGCAAGAAGAACTACAATTCTGCAGCCTGTGGAAGGAAAACCACATTCACAGAAAGATAGAGAAAATGAAAAGGCAGAGGACTTTATACCAGATCAAGGAACAAGATAAATCCTCAGAAAAACAACGAAATGAAGTGAGGATAGGTAACCTTCCAGTAAAAGAATTCAGAATAATGATAGTGAAGATGATCCAAGACCTTAGAAAAATAATGGAGGCAAAGATCGAGAAGATGCAAGAAATGCTTAACAAAGACCTAGAAGAATTAAGGA
This sequence comes from Globicephala melas, assembly GCF_963455315.2. Taxonomy (NCBI): domain Eukaryota; kingdom Metazoa; phylum Chordata; class Mammalia; order Artiodactyla; family Delphinidae; genus Globicephala; species Globicephala melas. Next base: position 221,319 of record NW_027207552.1, on the reverse strand, counting down.
ACAAACACCTAGAAGAATTAAAGAACAAACAAACAGAGATGAACAATACAATAACTGAAATGAAAAATACACTAGAAGGAATCAATAGCAGAATAACTGTGACAGAAGAACGGATAAGTGACCTGGAAGACAGAAAGGTGGAAATCACTGCCATGGAACAAAATAAAGAAAAAGAATGAAAATAAATGAAGACAACCTAAGAGACTTCTGGGACAACATTAAATGCAACAACATTCGCATTATAGGGGTCCCAGATGGAGAACAGAGAGAGAAAGGACTCGAGAAAATATCTGAAGAGATTATAGTTGAAAACTTCCCTAGCATGGGAAAAGAAATAGCCACCAAAGTCCACGAAGCGCAGAGAGTCCCAGGCAGGATAAACCAAAGGAGAAAAATGCCGAGACACACAGTAATCAAATTGAAAAAATTAAAGACAAAGAAAAATTATTGAAAGCAACAAGGGAAAAATGACAACATACAACGGAATTCCCATAAGGTTAACAGCTGATTTCTCAGCAGAAAATCTACAAGCCAGAAGGGAGTGGCATGATAAATTTAACGTGATGAAAGGGAAGAACCTACCACCAAGAGTACTCCACCCAGCAAGTATCTCATTCAGATTTGATGGAGAAATCAAAAGCTTTACAGACAAGCAAAAGCTAAGAGAATTCAGCACCACGAAACCAGCTCTACAACAAATGCTAAAGGAACTTCTCTAAGTGGGAAACACAAGAGAAGAAAAGGACCCACTAAGACAAACCCATAACAATTAAGAAAATAATAATAGGAACATACATATTGATAATTACCTTAAACGTGAATGGATTAAATGCTCCAACCAAATGACACAGGCTCACTGAATGGATACAAAAACAAGATCCATATATATGCTGTCTACAAGAGACCCATTTCAGACCTAGGGACACATACAGACTGAAAGTGAGAGGATGGAAAAATATATTCCATGCAAATGAAAATCAAAAGAAAGCTGGAGTAGCAATACTCATATCAGATAAAATAGATTTTAAAATAAAGAATGTTACAAGAGACAAGGAAGGACACTACATAATGATCAAGGGATCAATCCAAGATATAACAATTATAAATATATATGTACCCAACACAGGAACACCTCAATACATAAGGCAACTGCTAACAGCTATAAAAGAGGAAATCAACAGTAACACAATAATAGCAAGGGACTTTAACACCTCACTTACACCAATGGAGATCATCCAGACAGAAAATTAATAAGGAAACACAAGCTTTAAATGACACAATAGACCAGATAGATTTAATGGATATTTATAGGACATTCCATCCAAAAACAGCAGACTACAAGTTCTTCTCAATGGCACACGGAACATTCTCCGGGATAGATCACATCTTGGGTCACAAATAAAGCCTCAGTAAATTTAAGAAAACTGAAATCATATCAAGCAGCTGTTCCGATCACAATGCTATGAGATTAGAAATCAATTACAGGGAAAATAACGTAAAAAACAAACACATGGAGGCTAAACAATACATTTCTAAATAACCAAGAGATCACTGAGGAAATCAAAGAGGAAATCAAAAAATACCTAGAGACAAATGACAACAAAAACACGATGATCCAAAACCTATGGGATGCAGCAAAAACAGTTCTAAGAGGGAAGTTTATAGCAATAAAAGCCTACCTCAAGAAACCAGAAAAATCTCAAATAAACAATCTAACCCTACACCTAAAGGAACTAGAGAATGAAGAACAAAACCCAAAGTTAATAGAAGGAAAGAAATCATAAAGATCAGAGCAGAAATAAATGAAATAAAAACAATAGCAAAGATCAATAAAACTAAAAGCTGGTTCTTTGAGAAGATAAACAAAAATGATAAACCTTTAGCCAGACTCAAGTAAAAGAGGGAGAGGACTCAAATCAATAAAATTAGAAATGAAACAGGAGAAGTTGTAACAGACACCACAGAAATACAAAGCATCCTAAGAGACCTCTACAAGCAACTCTATGCCAATAAAATGGACAACCTGGAAGAAATGGACAAATTCTTAGAAAGGTATAACCTTCCAAGACTGAACCGGGAAGAAATAGAAAATATGAACAGACCAATCACAAGTAATGAAATTGAAAGTGTGATTAAAAATCTTCCAACAAACAAAAGTCCAGAACGAGATGGCATCAGAGGTGAATTCTATCAAACATTTAGACAAGAGCTAACACCCAATCTTCTCAAACTCTTCAGAACTTTTCAGGGGAAGGAACACTCCCAAACTCATTATATGAGGCCACAATCACCCTGATACCAAAACCAGACAAAGATACTACAGAAAAAGAAAATTAGAGACCAATATCACTGATTAATATAGATGTAAAAATCCTCAACAAAATACTAGGAAACAGAATTAAACAACATATTAAAAGGATCATGCACCATGATCAGGTGGGGTTTATCCCAGGGATGCAAGAATTCTTCAATATACACAAATCAATCAATGTGATACACCATATTAACAAATTGTAGAATTAAAATATGATCATCCCAATAGATGCAGGAAAAGCTTTTGACAAAATTCAACACCAATTTATGATTAAAAGTCTCCAAAAAGTGGGCATAGAGGGAATCTACCTCAACATAATAAAGGCAGTATATGACAAACCCACAGCAAACATCATTCTCAATAGTGAAAAACTAAAAGCATTTCCTCTAAGATCAGGAACAAGACAAGGATGTCCGCTCTCACCACTATTACTCAACATAGTTTTTGGAAGTCCTAGACACAGTAATCAGAGAAGAAAAAGAAATAAAAGGAATACAAATTGGAAAAGAAGAAGTAAAATTGTCACTGTTTGCAAATGACACGATACTACACATAGTGAATCCTAAAGATGCCACCAGAAAACTACCAGAGCTAATCAATGAATTTGGTAAAGTTGCAGGATACAAAATTAATGCACAGAAATCTCTTGCATTCCTATACACTAACAATGAAAGATCAGAAAGAGAAATTAAGGAAACAATCTCATTCACCATTGCAACAAAAAGAATAAAATACGGAGGAATGAACCTACATAAGGAGGTAAAAGACCTGTACTCAGAAAACTATAAGACACTGCTGAAAGAAATCAATGATGATATAAACATATGGAGGTATAAACCATGTTCTTGGATTAGAAGAATCAATATTGTGAAAATGACTATAGTACCCAAAGCAAGCTACAGATTCAATGCAATCCCTATCAAATACCACTGGCATTTTCTACAGAACTAGAACAAAAAAATCTTAAAATTTGTATGGAGACACAAAAGACCCCGAATAGCCAAAGCAGTCTTGAGGGAAGTTAAAAGAGCTGGAGGAATCAGACTTCCTAACTTCAGACTATACTACAAAGCTACATTAATCAAGACTATATGGTACTGGCACAAAAACAGAAATATAGATCAATTGAACAAGATAGAAAGCCCAGAGATAAACCTACGTACCTATGGCTAACTCATCTATGACAAAGGAGGCAAAGATATACAATGAAGAAAAGACAGTCTCTTCAGTAAGTGGTGCTGGGAAAACTGGACAGCTACACGTGAAAGAATGAAATTAGAACACTCCATAACACCATACAAAAAAATAAACTCAAAATGAATTAGAGATCTAAATGTTAGACCAGACACTATAAAATTATTAGAGGAAAACATAGGCAGAACACTCTATGACATAAATCACAGCAAGATCCTTTTTGACCCACCTCCTAGAGAAGTGGAAATAAAAACAAAAATAAACAAATGGGACCTAATGAAACTTCAAAGCTTTTGCACAGCAAAGAAAAACAAACAAGATGAAAATACAACCCTCAGAATGGGAGAAAATGTTTTCAAATGAAGCAAATGACAAAAGATTAATCTCCAAAATTTACAAGCAGCTCGTGTAGCTCAATATCACAAAAACAAACAACACAATCCAAAAATGGGCAGAAGACCTAAATAGACATTTCTCCAAAGGAGATATACAGATTGCCAATAAACACATGAAAGGATGCTGAACATCACTAATCATTAGAGAAATGCAAATCAAAACTACAGTGAGGTATCAACTCCCAGCAGTCAGAATGGCAATCATCAAAAAATCTACAAACAATAAATGCTGGAGAGGCATTTACTGGAGAAAAGGGAACGTTCTTGCACTGTTGCTGGGAATGTAAATTGCTATACCCACTAGGGATAACAGTATAGAGGTTCCTGAAAAAACTAAAAATAGAAGTACCATACGACCCAGCAATCCAACTACTGGGCATTTGCCCTGAGAAAACCATAATTCAAAAAGAGTTATATACAACAATGTTCATTGCAGTTCTACTTACAATAGCCAGGACATGGAAGCAACCTAAGTGTCCATCGACAGATAAATGGATAAAGAATATCTGGCACATATATAAATGGAATATTACTCAGCCATAAAAAGAAACAAAACTGAGTTATTTGTAGTGAGGGGGATGGACTTAGAGTCTGTCCTACACAGTGAAGTAAGTCAGAAAGAGAAAAATAAATACCGTGTACTAACAGAGATATATGGAATCTAAAGAAAAAAGTTTATGAAGAACCTAGGGGCAGGACAGGATTAAGGACACAGACATAGAGAAAGGACTTGAGGACACGGGGAGGGGGAAGGGTAAGCTGGGACGAAGTGAGAGAGTGCCATGGACATATATACATTACCAAATGTAACATCGATAGCTACTGGGAAGCAGCCACATAGCACAGGGAGATCAGCTCGGTGCTTTGCGACCACCTAAAGGGGTGGGATGTGGAGGGTGGGAGGGAGATGTAAGAGGGAGGGGATATGGTGATATATGTATATGTATAATTGATTCACTTTGTTATACAGCAGAAACTAACACTCCATTGTAAAGCAATTATACTCCAATAAAGGTGTAAAAGGAAAATAAAAAAGAAAGAAGCCCAGAGATAAACCTACACACCTATGGTCAACTAATCTATGACAAAGTAGGCAAGACTATACAATGGAGAAAAGACAGTGTCTTCAATCAGTGGTGCTGGGAAAAATGGACAGCTACATGTAAAAGAATGAAATTAGAACACCCCCAACACCATACACAAAAATAAATTCAAAATGGATTAGAGACCTTAATGTAAGACCGGACAGTATAAAATTCTTAGAGAAAAACATAGGAAGAATACTCTAACATAAATCACAGCAAGATCTTTTTTGATCCACCTCCTAGAGTAATGACATAAAAAAGAAAACTAAACAAATGGGACCTAATGAAACGTAAAAGCTTTTGCAAAGCAATGGAAACTACAAACACAAAAAGACAACCCTCAGAATGGGAGAATATATTTGCAACTGAATCAATGGACAAAGGATTAATCTCCAATATATATAAACAGCTGATGCAGCTCAATATTAAAAAAACAAACAACCCAATACAAAAATGGGCAGAAGATCTAAATAGACATTTCTTCCAAAAAGATGTAGAGATGGCCAAGGAGCACATGAAAAGCTGCTCTACATCACTAATTATTAGAGAAATGCAAATCAAAACTACAATGAGGTATCACCTCACACCTGTTAGAATGGGCATCATCAGAAAATCTACAAACAACAAATGCTGGAGAGGGTGTGGAGAAAAGGAACCCTCTTCCACGATTGGTGGGAATGTAAATTGATAGTCACTATGGAGAACAGTATGGAGGTTCCTTAAAAAACTAAAAATAGAATTACCATATGATCCAGCAACCCACTACTGGACATATACCCAGAGAAAACCATAAATCAAAAAGACACGTTCACCACAATGTTCATTGCAGCACTATTTACAATAGCCAGGTAATGGAAGCAACCTAAATGCCCACAGACAGACGAATGGATAAAGATGTGGTACATATATAAAATGGACTATTAGCCATAAAAAGGAATGAAATTGGGTCATTTGTAGAGACGTCGATGGATCTAGAGACTGTCATACAGAGTGAAGTAAGTCAGAGAGAGAAAAACAAATATTGTATATTAACGCATATATGTGGAACCTAGAAAAATGGTACAGATGAACCGGTTTGAAGGGCAGAAATAGAGACACAGATGTAGAGAACAAATGTATGGACACAAAGAGGGGAAAGCCATGGGGGGGGGGTGGCGGTGGGAGGAGTTGGGAGATTGGGATTGACATGTATACATTTATATGTATAAAATAGATAACCAATAAGAACCTGCTGTATAAAAAATAAATAAAATAAAATGAAAAATAAAATTTTTTTAAAAACGGAAAAAAGTTATTCCCTTCACATACATGTATTTATATGAATGAATTATTTCCATGCTTACATCCATAAGTACAAAAAAGAGGAATAAAACCTACCTTGAAACAAAAAAGAAAAAAACAAAACAGAACCCACCAGTTATACAGATGAAAACCCTATCAGGGCACTTGCTTCAGTGGTAGACAATTCTGAAGTTGGTCAGAGGTGGGGAATCATCTCGCATGCAGCCAGCAGCCCCCCCGCAAGGAGTGTCCTCATTACAAGCCTGGGGGACCGTGCCGAGGCATCTGTGAGTAAACGTGAGATGAGCCCCAGGCCAGCTGCTGCTGAACTGTTCTCAACCTTCCCAGGTAAAACACCTGAATATGTACAAGGACTTGAAAGCCTAGAGGAAGGGCCATGGAGCCACACGAGTGACAGCATGCCAGCCGACTTGGTGCCTGCAGGCCAGCCAGGATGGTCCTGGCCCTGGGTGCTCTTCTGGAAGATTTCCATTTCCCTGCCTGAGATACCCGTCCTGTCCCTGCCCCCACGGCTTTTTTCCTTCCTCACCTCTGCCCAGGGAGAAATTCCAGCAGCAGGTATGGGTGACACATCCTCTTCCTTAGCAGGTGGCAGCCTGGCAACTGCTGCAGAAAGTCCAGCAGAGCCTCACTCACACTGGGCCACCCACAAAGCTGTGACCTCTCACTCCCTCCCACCAGCCCAGCCCCGAGACTGCTGACAGGGCAGAGAAAATGGCGTCAGGCACGGCTGCAGGGGCTCTTGCTGCCTGGAGTGGTATTTATATTGATCTCAACCCAGGCACACCTGGGGAGGGCTGGCCGGCACGGTAAGGCTGCCCAGGTCAGCCAATCATCACCCCTCAGGGGCTCACAGTTGCAGAAAATGGAACTTGCTGAACCGGCCAGGTCCAAGGAACAGGTGTGGGCTCCTGAGAGTCAAGATAGACAAGGGGCTGCAGCTTTGGCTTGTTTTCTAATCATTTTATCTGGCCCATGAGTGGGAGACAACTTCAAGAAAACCCTCTCCTAATGAGAGGAACCCAGGAGTCAGGGAGAGGAGGGGTGGGTGGTGGTTGGAGACAGAGGCCTGGTGCCCCAGGTGCAGTGGAAGTCTCTGGAAGACCAGGTGGAGGGAGGCCATACAGAGTGATGCTCAGGGTCACAGACCTGTTGCAGTTGCTGTTTGTTAGTTCAAGTCCTGCTCTGAGGTGCTCTGTGTCAGCTCTGAGTGACAGGTGAGCTGGGGGTGCTCTGCAATGAGGGCTATGTGCATGGTTCCTGTGTGCCCAGCCCTGCCATGGTACCTGCAAGGGGAGCTCTGTATCCGGGGATTGGTCTGACCACGAGAGCACCATGGGCTGCTGGGGACCTGGTAAAGGATGTCAGGACAGTCAGTGAAGCCACCGAGGATATACCTCCAGCTGCTCCTAATTCCTACACCCTGCTGGTCATTCTACCAACCACCAGGACATGGTATTCTGTATTAGTCTTCAATGATGCCTTCTTTTGTATTCCATTAGTCCCAGAGTCACAAGAAATTTTGGCTTGTGAGTGGCAGGACTCAACATACAACTAAAACAATACTTCCGGGCCGTCTTGCCCCAAGGGTGCAAAAATTCCCACACCGTCTTTGGGGAAAGCTTAGGTAAAGACCTAAAAGTTCTACCTCTGGAAAAGGAAACCCTCCTTCAATACGCAGACGACATTCTGATCGCCAGCCCTACTAAGGAGGCCTCTGAACTACCAAGCCAATAAAGGATAGAAGTCGTCCAAAAAGAAGCTCAAATATCACAGACTGCGGTGACCTGCCTGGGCTTCATTCTCACAGAAGGTCGGAGAAGCCCATCCCAGGAAAGGGAAGAAACCATTTTCAGCCTTACCCCTTTCTAAAACTAGAAGACAGCTTAGGGGTTCCTGGGGAGGCCAGGGTTTGCTGCTTCTGGATCCCTAACTACAGTCTACTAGCTGGGCCTCTATATGAAACACTGAAAGGAAAAGATGATGATCCTTTTGAATAGAATCCAGAAGTGGCCTTTCAAGAATGGAAAGAGCAGTCAATTCAGACCCTTGCCCTGGAACTCCCTAATTTAGCTAAACCCTTTGACCTTTACATTCCTGGTGAAAGGTGAATCGCCATTGGAGAATTAGTGCAAAAACTGGGACCACTTGAAATGGAACAATGCAAGAATGCCATCCAGTTAGGATAAACTACGGTCACCAAGGGGCTTGGCCCACTGCCACATCTGGCCAAGATACTGGCGGTATCTAAAAACCTGGAAATCAGTAGCCCAAAAGGCCACCTCCCTCCTAAGGGAAAAGGACCCCACGTGGTGATCCTAACCACCAACCATGCCCTGAAGTTGCAGGGTTCGCTCCGTGGGCACACCGACCTCGAGTGAGGAGGCCTTCCAACTCCAACATCCAGAGAGATAACCGGGGGCAACAGGGCACCATGACGACTCGTGTGAACATCACTTGACCTGGAGTTTCTCTCATAAAACAACAAGAGTGTGTCCCAAAAGAGTAGACTACTGCTTGCAGGACTTACTGCACCCAGAGGGGAGCTAATAATCTTGGCGGGGGAACGGTATATCACACTGTCACCATAGAAAAGCCTACAGACACCGTGATGATGGTGGCCAATAAGACCGGCTGGACTCCTGTTTACTTCAAAAGGCTGTTGACTCAGTGGCCATCATGGTCCTTGATCACCACTGACCCTGGACTGTCTGGGAGTTGAGTGGGCAGGGCTCTGACACCTGGTGCTGTTTGTACGTTAATTCAGGGGCCTAATTGAAGAAAGCACAGACTACTGTTCAGAGCATCTAGGCTGGCAGAAACGGTCAGCCTAAGGTGGCCGAACAAATGTGGGGTGGGGTGAAACCAGCCCCCACAGCGTCTCTGCACATCTCTTTCCTGGACCCTTAAAGGTCATTAGAATCTATAACACTTCCAATGCTGGTGCTCAGGTGGACGAGCAAGGAGGCAGGGGGCCTGGGGACAATCAACGTCACCTGGAGGCTGCTGGGGAGAAGTTCTGACCCTCGCCCCTGGGTATGAGGGCTCCCAACTCAGCACTCAGCAGTTACAGAAGAAGGGTCTTCACCCTCAGCACTCCAAGAATGAGGAACGGGACGAAAGGCAGAGGAGGAGTTTGTCCCCAGCAAAGCCCATTAAAAATCCCTGGGAGATAAAAATAGAATCTGGGCAATAAAGTCAAGTCTAACTTTTTTATCCTTTGTGTTTTGTCTAATTTCACGTACTCCTAGGGTCTCGCATGCAGAGGTTCCACAGCCGGCACTTCAGACCAGATTTCCTAGTGCAGAATGGCTGGGTCGACACCTCAGCTCCTGGGGCCCAGTGCAGACTCCACGATATAGAGCCTGAGCTGCAGCCAACCCAGCCCTTGAAAGCTCTGTCCCCTCACTCCCAATGACTCTGACAGGATCTCTACACAGCAGCCCAGCCCACAGCCCACGGGGTAGTGCATGCTCTCACCTCTCCATTCTCTGATCAAAATATAAAGTTTCCTTTGCTTGTGAACCAAACTCAGTCTCGATCTGTTGGCCCCAATGACACTGGGCAGGGGGACACTTGTTGGGGTCCACTCTGGAGGATCAGTAACAGAAATTGAGACTATTGTAACCTCAATGAACAGATGTGTGAGCCAAACTGTAGTTAACATAGAACAGTGTATAAGGCTCGGGTAAAATAAGATGTTTCTAACACTTCCATTTGATATTTCCATCACTTTATTATAAGCAAGTTCAGTGAAAAGGTTTGTCTTATTTGTCAGGTCAATATTAGAGAAACGAAGTGATTTCTTTCCAAGGATGTACATCTAATAATCTTGGTTAAAGCTTCAATCTTGTTTTAAATGATTTTCCATTGAAAATGATACCTCTCTTTCAGCTCCCCCATTTCTGAGAAGTATAAAATCTTATAATTTATTATTACCAAAGGGGAAAGGTGGGAGGAGGGATAAATTAACAGTTTGGGATTAACACATACACACTGCTATGTATAAAATAGATCATCAACAAGGAACTACTGTATAGCACAGGGAACTACACTCAACATTTTGCAATAACCTATAAGGGGAAATAATCTGAAAAAGAATAGATATTTTTATTGACATCATCTATCAATGACAGTTAAAGTGTAACCTAAGGGAAGCTGGTGGTGAGTGCTTCTGACCCTGAAGACTTCAATCATCTAAAGTTTGGACTCTGCCTACTTCCCAAGGCCCTTAATGAACATATGTGTAGCCATAGCTTAAAAAATTCCCCAGTTTGGGTTTCGGGGAGACACTGATTTTGAAAAAGCCCTGGTGTTCTCCTTACATGAATGGGACTCTTCCTACTGCTAAAACATGTCTGTCACACCCAGAGGATAGTATAACATCTGATCGGGAAGAGTTTGGAAAAGGCATCTCATCTCCTCATCTCCTGGTGCTCGGGTTCACCCCTCCAGCGTCTTTACTAACAGTCTCCCCACTTGGAGATGTCAGCACTGTCAACATCCTGTTGCGTACAGTTTGGAATTTGTCCAGAGGATGAAGCGGAAGGATGAGGAACAATGAGAGACAAGTCCTAGGTGTTCAGACAGGCACATGTCACTCTAATTTCCAATCAGGAAGACGAATTGACCAAAGGCTAGGGTTGCCCATGGAAACAGTATAGGGCTTGAGGAAATCCTGCTGCTTTGTGGCCAGTTCCCATAAACACAAGTTGAACAATGGAGCTCAGGGGCAGTAAAATTCACGAAACTGCAGAGTTGAAAATATCCATCACTGAAAAATGTCTTGAGGAAAGTCAGAGAAAAGGACTTGTAAGCAAGGGAGAATGGCAGGAAAGGGATTTGAGGAGGTAGAAAGGACTCGCCATTAAGCACAAGAAAAGGAGCTGAACATTGCCAACATTGCAGTTGGCCAAAAAGGGTGTATGCGTTTTTTTCTGTATATATTCAAGAAAAGGGCATACACTTTTTTAGCCAACCAAACAGGTGGGCACTGGAAATCAATACTACAATGGATATCACTTCGCATCAGTCACAAGAGCCATCCTCATAAAGCGTAAACAACAGAAATGCAGGACAGGGCAACGAGAAGAGGGAGCCCTGTGAGACTTATAGTGGAAATGTATATTGCCAACGGCCATTCTGGAGAAGTGTATTGTGTTTACTAAAGCATCTAAAAAATGAGCTACAGAGCATAGGGCACTTGCACTCATGGGCGTATATCTTGGGAAAAACAAAAATCGAGAGGACACAGGCACCCCAATGTTTACCCCCTCTCTGTTTAAAAGATCCTCAACTAGGATATAACTTAAATGTCTCTGGAGGGAAAAAATGGATAGAGATGTGGTACTTATGTAGAGTGGAATATTACTCAGCCTGGAAATCAATGAAATATGGCCAGTTGTAACAACTCCAGAGGAGTTACGTATGATCATTCTAAGTGACAGAATTCAAAAAGAAAAAGATACATATCATAAGATATCACTTAACGGTGGAATCCAAAATAGCTACACATGAAATAAATTACAAAACAAAAACATAGTCAAATATGTAGAAAACACGCATAAGGCTGCTAAACGGGAAAGGTGGGGAGGGGTGAGGCATCATCCAGGAGGTTGAAATTAGCAAAGATACCATTCCAAATACCAAACTGATAATCAACAAGGCCTACACGGTAGCTAAAAGAACTGTACTCAGCACACTCAAGTCACCGGAAAAGAATATATACGACTGGTAAGAATCTGAAAAAGAATTTACTGATGTCTCTCTGTACGTGAATCAAGTGGATGTACAGCAGCAAGAAACAGAGATTTGAAAATCAGCTGTAACCAATATAGTAATAAATTGAAAAAAAATAAACGACAGAGAGACAGAGAAAACCTCTTACAACTTTTCCTCAGGGACGGTGATGCAACATGGATTGAACACGTCTAGACCCACAGCAGGATGAGACATAAGGCTGGAAACTGTTCGCGCTAAGAGAAATGTGAGGTTGGGTGAGGAAATGCACACCCTTTAAAGTAATACTACCTGGTACCCATTCAATGGGTCCCAAATCTGCAGGTTCAAGGGATCTTCCTACAGCTAAAACATGCATGGAAAACCCAGAGGACTGTACACCATGTGATCGGGAGATGTGTCTAAAATGCAGCTCATTTATCCTCTCCTGGTGCTCCTGTTCACCATTCCAGCCACGTTACTTAGAATCTCCCCACTTGGAGAATCAGCACATTTAAACTTCTGTTTCACACATTTTGCAAATTGTGAGGAGGATGAACGGGAAGAGGGGGAACCAATGAGAGAATAGTTGTAGGGGTTTGGACGGGCACATATCACTCTAATTTCCCATTAAGAATAAGAATTAAAAAAAGGCTCAGCCCACCTCGCTGGAGCCAAAATAGGGCCTGAAGTAATCCTGCGGGTTTGAGGCCAGCTCACAAAAGAGCAACTTAAAAAATGGAGCTCAGGGTCACTGCAATTCACAAACCTGCAGAGTTATAAATGAAAACTAACGTCCAAAATTATGTTGAGGTAAGGCAAAGAAGAGGATCTGAATGCAAGACAGAATTGCAAGAAACAGATTTCAAGAAATAGATTGGACTCGTCTTTAAAGCACATGAAAAGCGGCAGAATTTCGATAATGATGCAGTTGGCCCAAAAGGGCGTATGCGTTTTTTCCTGATTATATCCAGGAAATAACGCATATGCACCTTATGGGCAAGGAAACAAGCAAGCAATGCAAATGTGCACAACAAAGAAGTCTCATTTCCCACTGGTCAAAAGGGCCATCCTAAAAAATTGTAAAAACCAGAAATGCAGGACAGGCCATGGAGAACGGGGAGCCTTTATACGCTGATGGGCAGTGTGTGAACTGCCGAGAGCCACTCTGGAGGAGTGTATGGTGGTTCCTAAATCATCTAAAAAACAGAGCTACAGAGCATAGGACACTTCCAATCATGGGAGTATATCTAGGGAAGTCTAAAAATCAACAAGACACAAGCACACCACAGTTTAGGGCTACTCTGTTTACAAGAACCTCAACTTCAGTACACCTTAAATATCCCAGGAAAGAGAACAATGGATAAAGAAGATGTGGTACTTACGTACAATGGAATATCTCTTCACCATGAAATCAATGTAATAAGGCTAGTAGAAGGATAAAGAGTGGATTTAGGTCCGATAATACTACTTGAAATAAGTCAAACAGAAAAAGAAACATATCATAAGATATCACTTATAGAGGGAGGGTAAATATGGCTGCACAAAAAATGAATTACAAAACAGAACAGTGTCTCACATTTAGAAAACACATTTATGTCAGCTTAAGGGGAAAGGAGAGGTGGGGTGATGCATAAAACCAGAGTTTGAAATTAGCACAGATACCGTTCAATAAACCAAATAGGTATTAGACAAGATCTACACCTTGCTCAATGAACTGGCCTCAACACACCCTATACACCGCAGAGAAATATATCTGAGTAATAAGAATCTTAAAACCCATGTATTGATATATCTCCATAAGGGAATCAAGTGTGTGCAGAGCGGCACAAACACAGCAGTGAAAATGAGCTAAACCCCATTATAGAAATAAATTTTAAAAACAAAACGCTGAAACAATGAAAGAGAGAAAAATTCTTACAAAATTCGCTCAGGGGCTGTGATGCAACCTGGATTGACCACATATAAACCCACAGCTGGATAAGACATAAGGCTGGACACTTAGGGCTGAGAGGATTGGTGAGCTTTGGTGAGCAACTGCCAAAAGTTTAATGCAATACTTCATGCTACTCATTCCAAGGGTCCCAACACTCCAGGTTGAAGGGAATCTTCCTACAGCTAAACCATGCTTGGGAAACCCAGCGACTGGTATACCATATGATCGGGAAAGGTTTCTAAAACGCACCTCATTGTTCCTCTCCTGGGGCTCCGGATCGACATTCCAGCTGCTTTACTAACAACAACCCCACATGGAGAGTCAATGCCTTTAAGATCCAGTATCGCACAGTCTGCAGATAGTGCGGAGGATGAATGGGTTAGGGGGAACCAGTGAGAAACTAATGTAGTGGTTTCAATGGGCACATGTCACTCTAATTTCACATCAGTAAGAAGAATTAACCAAAGGCAGAGCAAGGCGTCCCACAAGAAGAATAGGGCCTGAAGGAATCCTGCGGTTATGAGGCAAGATCACAAAAATAAGAGCTGAAAAATGGAGCTAAGGGCCACTGCAATTCAAAAACGTGCAGAGTTATAAAGGCCAACAATTTTCAAAAACGATATTGAGGAAAGGCTATGAAGAGGCATTGAAACAAAGGCAGAATTGCAGGAAACCGATTTCAGGAGGTAGACTGGAATTGCATTTAAAGCATAGGAAATGAGGCAGAACGTCGACAATGATCCACTTGGCCAAAAAGGGCGTATGTGTTTTTTCCTGAATATATTCAGGAAAAAACGCATATGCACTTTTTGGACAACCAAGCAAGCTTGCAAAGGAAATCTGCACTACAATAAAGTCTCACTTCCCACCGGTTAAAAGAGCCATCTGAGAAAAGTGTAAAATCCAGAAAGGCAGGACAGGCCATGGAGAACTGGGAGCCTTGTTATGCTGATGGGCGGGATGTAAATTGCCAACAGCCACTAGGGGAGAAGTGTATGGTGTTTCCTGAAACATCTAAAAAACAAAGCAACAGAGCCTAGGGCACTTCCACTTATGGTCCTATAGCTTAGGGAAATTAAAATCAAAAAGACACAGCCACCCCAAAGTTTGGGACAGCTCTGTTTACAAGAACCTCGTTTACGGGACAAGTTCAATATCGCAGAAAGTGAAAAATGGATAAAGAAGTTGTGGTACTTACGTACAATGCATATCACTCAACAATGAAATCTATGTCATCAGGCCCATAGCAGCATAATGAGTGGATTCAGGTACGATGATTCTAACTGAAATAAGTCACACAGAAAAAGAAACATCATAAGATATCACTAATACACGGAATGGAAACTTGACTACACAGGAACTGGATTACAAAACAGAACAGGGTCTCAAATTTAGAAAATCAACTTATGCTTGCTTAAGTGGAAAGGTGAGTTGGGGTGCTGCATAAAACCAGGGATTGAAATGAGCACAGATAATGTTCCTTAAGCCAAATATGGAATAGACAAGAGCTACTCCTTGCTCAACGAAATGGACTCAACACCCCATATTAAACGCCTAAGAATGTACCTGACTAGTAAGTATCTTAAAACCTATGGATTGCTATGTCTCCGAAAGAGAATTAAGCGTGTGTACAGGGGCATGAACGCAGCAGTGATAGGATTGGAGAAGTTCAGTGAGCAAATGAAGACCCTTAGAAGTCATATTGCATGGTACCCATTCCACGGGTCTCAACTCTCCAGGTTTAAGGGATTCTTCCTTCAGCTAAAACATGCATGTGGAACCCAGAGTATGATCAACCGTGTGATCGGTAGACGTGTTCAAATATGTCTCAGTTTTCGTCCCCTGGTACTCGGGTGCAACATTCCAGACGCTTTACTAACACTCTCCCCACTTCGAGAGTCAGTGCCTTTAACCTCCTGTTTGGCCCAGTTTGCAATTTCTGCAGAAGATGAACAGGAATAGGGAGAACCAATGAGAGACTAGCTGGAGGTGTCTGGACGGGCAAATTGAACTCTCATTTCCCACCAGGAAGAGGAATTAACCAAAGGCTCAGCGTGCCGTGCCGGAACCAGATTAGGGCCTGAAGCCATCCTGCGGTGTTGCGCCCAGCTCAAAAGAAAGCGAGTTGAAGAAAGGAGCTCAGGGACACTGTAATTCACAAACTTGCAGAGTTATAAATGACAACTATCGTCCAAAAATATACTGAAGTAAGGCTGCCAAGAGGACTTGAAAGCGGGGCAGAATTGCAGGAAACCGATTTCAGGAGGTAGACTGGAATTGCATTGAAAGCATAGGAAAAGAGGCAGAACGTCCACAATGATGCACTTAGCCATAAAGGGCATATGCGTTTTTTCCTGAATATATTCAGGAAAAAACGCATATGCCCTTTTTGGACAACCAAGCAAGGTTGCAAAGAAAATCTGCACAACAATGAAGTCTCCCTTCCCACCGGTTAAAAGGGCCATCTGAGAAAAGTGTAAAATCCAGAAAGGCAGGACAGGCCATGGAGAACTGGGAGCCTTGTTATGCTGATGGGCGGGATGTAAATTGCCAACAGACACTCGGGAGAAGTGTATGGTGTTTCCTGAAACACCTAAAAAACAAAGCAACAGAGCCTAGGGCACTTCCACTTATGGTCCTATAGCTTAGGGAAATTAAAATCAAAAGTCACAGCCACCCCAAAATTTGGGACGCCTCTGTTTACAAGAACCTCGTTTACGGTACAAGTTCAATATCGCAGAAAGTGAAAAATGGAGAAAGAAGTTGTGGTACTTACGTACAATGCAATATCACTCAGCAATGAAATCTATGTCATCAGGCCCGTAGCAGCATCATGAGTGGATTCAGGTATGATGATTCTAACTGAAATAAGTCACACAGAAAAAGAAACATAAGATATCACTAATACACTGAATGTAAATTTGGATACACAGGAACTGGATTACAAAACAGAACAGGGTCTCAAATTTAGAAAACCAACTTATGCTTGCTTAAGGGGAAAGGTGAGTTGGGGTGCTGCATAAAACCAGAGATTGAAATGAGAACAGATAAATTTCCTTAAGCCAAATATGTAATACACAAGAGCTACTCCTTGCTCAACGAAATGGACTCAACACCCCATATTAAACGCCTAAGAATGTACCTGACTAGTAAGTATCTGAAAACCTATGGATTGCTATGTCTCCGAAAGAGAATCAAGCGTGTGTACAGGGAGATAAACGCAGCAGTGATAGGATTGGAGAGGTTCGGTGAGCAAATGAAGACCCTTTGAAGTCATATTGCATGGTACCCATTCCACGGGTTTCAGCTACTCAGGTTTAAGGTATTCTTCCTTCAGCTAAAACATGCATGTGGAACCTAGAGTATGATCAACCATGTGATAGGGAGACGTGTTCAAATATGTCTCAGTTTTCGTAACCTGGTACTCGGGTGCAACATTCCACACGCTTTACTAACACTCTCCCGACTTGGAGAGACAGTCCCTTTAACCTCCTGTTTGGCCCAGTTTGAAATTTCTGTGGAAGATGAACAGGAATAGCGAGAACCAATGAGAGACTAGCTGGAGGTGTCTGGACGGGCAAATTTAACTCTCATTTCCCACCAGGAAGAGGAATTAACCAAAGGCTCAGCGTGCCGTGCCGGAACCAGATTAGGGCCTGAAGCCATCCTGCGGTGTTGCGGCCAGCTCAAAAGAAAGCGAGTTGAAGAAAGGAGCTCAGGGGCACTGTAATTCACAAACCTGCAGAGTTATAAATGACAGCTATCGTCCAAAAACATACTGAAGTAAGGCTGCCAAGAGGACTCGAAAGGGGGGCAGAATTGCAGGAAACCGATTACAGGAGGTAGACTGGAATTGCATTGAAAGCATAGGAAAAGGGGCAGAACGTCCACAATGATGCACTTGGCCAAAAAGGGCGTATACGTTTTTTCCTGAATATATTCAGGAAAAAACGCATACGCCCTTTATGGGCAACCAAGCAAGCTTGCAAAGGAAATCTGCACTACAATGAAGTCTCACTTCCCCCCGGTCAAAAGGGCCATCTGAAAAAAGTGTAAAATCCAGAAAGGCAGGACAGGCCATGGAGAACTGGGAGCCTTGTTATGCTGATGGGCGGGATATAAATTGCCAACAGACACTCGGGAGAAGTGTATGGTGTTTCCTGAAACATCTAAAAAACAAAGCAACAGAGGCTAGGGCACTTCCACTTATGGTCCTATAGCTTAGGGAAATTAAAATCAAAAAGACACAACCACCCCAAAGTTTGGGACGCCTCTGTTTACAAGAACCTCGTTTACAGTACAAGTTCAACATCGCAGAAAGTGAAAAATGGATAAAGAAGTTGTGGTATTTACTTACAAAGCAATATCACTCAGCAATGAAATCTATGTCATCAGGCCCTTAGCAGCACAATGAGTGGATTCAGGTATGATGATTCTAACTGAAATAAGTCACACAGAAAAAGAAACATCATAAGATATCAGTAATACACGGAATGTAAACTTGGCTCCACAGGAACTGAATTACAGAACAGAACAGGGTCTCAAATTTAGAAAACCAACTTATGCTTGCTTAAGGGGAAAGGTGAGTTGGGGTGCTGCATAAAACCAGAGATTGAAATGAGCACAGAAAAAGTTCCTTAAGCCAAATATGGAATAGACAAGAGCTACTCCTTGCTCAACGAAATGGACTCAACACCGCATATTAAACGCCTAAGAATGTACCTGACGAGTAAGTATCTTAAAACATATGGATTGCTATGTCTCTGAAAGAGAATCAAGCGTGTGAACAGGGGCATAAACGCAGCAGTGATAGGATTGGAGAGGTTCGGTGAGCAAATGAAGACCCTTTGAAGTCATATTGCATGGTACCCATTCCACGGGTTTCAACTACCCAGGTTTAAGGTATTCTTCCTTCAGCTAAAACATGCATGTGGAACCTAGAGTATGATCAACCATGTGATCGGGAGACGTGTTCAAATATGTCTCAGTTTTCGTAACCTGGTACTCGGGTGCAACATTCCAGACGCTTTACTAACACTCTCCCGACTTGGAGAGACAGTCCCTTTAACCTCCTGTTTGGCCCAGTTTGCAATTTCTGTGGAAGATGAACAGGAATAGCGAGAACCAATGAGAGACTAGCTGGAGGTGTCTGGACGGGCAAATTTAACTCTCATTTCCCACCAGGAAGAGGAATTAACCAAAGGCTCAGCGTGCCGTGCCAGAACCAGATTAGGGCCTGAAGCCATCCTGCGGTGTTGCGGCCAGCTCAAAAGAAAGCGAGTTGAAGAAAGGTGCTCAGGGGCACTGTAATTCACAAACCTGCAGAGTTATGAATGACAGCTATCGTCCAAAAACATACTGAAGTAAGGCTGCCAAGAGGACTTGAAAGCGAGGCAGAATTGCAGGAAACCGATTTCAGGAGGTAGACTGGAATTGCATTGAAAGCATAGGAAAAGGGGCAGAACGTCCACAATGATGCACTTGGCCAAAAAGGGCATATAAGTTTTTTCCTGAATATATTCAGGAAAAAACGCATACGCCCTTTTTGGCCAACCAAGCAAGCTTGCAAAGGAAATCTGCACTACAATGTAGTCTCACTTCACCCCGGTCAAAAGGGCCATCTGAAAAATGTGTAAAATCCAGAAAGGCAGGACAGGCCATGGAGAACTGGGAGCCTTGTTATGCTGATGGGCGGGATGTAAATTGCCAACAGACACTCGGGAGAAGTGTATGGTGTTTCCTGAAACATCTAAAAATCAAAGCAACAGAGCCTAGGGCACTTCCACTTATGGTCCTATAGCTTAGGGAAATTAAAATCAAAAAGACACAGCCACCCCAAAGTTTGGGACGCCTCTGTTTACAAGAACCTCGTTTACAGTACAAGTTCAACATCGCAGAAAGTGAAAAATGGATAAAGAAGTTGTGGTATTTACTTACAAAGCAATATCACTCAGCAATGAAAACTATGTCATCAGGCCCTTAGCAGCACAATGAGTGGATTCAGGTATGATGATTCTAACTGAAATAAGTCACACAGAAAAAGAAACATCATAAGATATCAGTAATACACGGAATGTAAACTTGGCTCCACAGGAACTGAATTACAGAACAGAACAGGGTCTCAAATTTAGAAAACCAACTTATGCTTGCTTAAGGGGAAAGGTGAGTTGGGGTGCTGCATAAAACCAGAGATTGAAATGAGCACAGATAAAGTTCCTTAAGCCAAATATGGAATAGACAAGAGCTACTCCTTGCTCAACGAAATGGATTCAACACCACATATTAAACGCCTAAGAATGTACCTGACTAGTAAGTATCTTAAAACCTATGGATTGCTATGTCTCCGAAAGAGAATCAAGCATGTGTACAGGGGCATAAACGCAGCAGTGATAAGATTGGAGAGGTTCGGTGAGCAAATGAAGACCCTTTGAAGTCATATTGCATGGTACCCATTCCACGGGTCTCAACTCTCCAGGTTTATGGTATTCTTCCTTCAGCTAAAACATGCATGTGGAACCCAGAGTATGATCAACCATGTGAACGGGAGACGTGTTCAAATATGTCTCAGTTTTCCTCCCATGGTACTCGGGTGCAACATTCCAGACGCTTTACTAACACTCTCCCCACTTGGAGAGTCAGCGCCTTTAACCTCCTGTTTGGCCCAGTTAGCAATTTCTGCGGAAGATGAACAGGAATAGGGAGAACCAATGAGAGACTAGCTAGAGGTGTCTGGACGGGCAAATTTAACTCTCATTTCCCACCAGGAAGAGGAATTAACCAAAGGCTCAGCGTGCCGTGCCGGAACCAGATTAGGGCCTGAAGCCATCCTGCGGTGTTGCGGCCAGGTCACAAGAAAGCCAGTTGAAGAAAGGAGCTCAGGGTCACTGTAATTCACAAACCTGCAGAGTTATAAATGACAGCTATCGTCCAAAAATATACTGAAGTAAGGCTGCCAAGAGGACTTGAAAGCGGGGCAGAATTGCAGGAAACCGATTTCAGGAGGTAGACTGAAATTGCATTGAAAGCATAGGAAAAGAGGCAGAACGTCCACAATGATGCACTTGGCCAAAAAGGGCGTATGCGTTTTTTCCTGAATATATTCAGGAATATATTCAGGAAAAAACGCATACGCCCTTTTTGGCCAACCAAGCAAGCTTGCAAAGGAAATCTGCACTACAATGAAGTCTCACTTCCCCCCGGTCAAAAGGGCCATCTGAAAAAAGTGTAAAATCCAGAAAGGCAGGACAGGCCATGGAGAACTGGGAGCCTTGTTATGCTGATGAGCGGGATGTAAATTGCCAACAGACATTCGGGAGAAGTGTATGGTGTTTCCTGAAACATCTAAAAAACAAAGCAACAGAGCCTAGGGCACTTCCACTTATGGTCCTATAGCTTAGGGAAATTAAAATCAAAAAGACACAGCCACCCCAAAGTTTGGGACGCCTCTGTTTACAAGAACCTCGTTTACCATACAAGTTCAATATCACAGAAAGTGAAAAATGGATAAAGAACTTGTGGTACTTACGTACAATGCAGTATCACTCAGCAATGAAATCTATGTCATCTGGCCCATAGCAGCATAATGAGTGGATTCAGGTACGATGATTCTAACTGCAATAAGTCACACAGAAAATGAAACATCATAAGATATCACTAATACACGGAATGTAAACTTGGCTACACAGGAACTGAATTCCAAAACAGAACAGGGTCTCAAATTTAGAAAACCAACTTATGCTTGCTTAAGGGGAAAGGTGAGTTGGGGTGCTGCATAAAACCAGAGATTGAAATGAGCACAGATAAAGTTCCTTAAGCCAAATATGGAATAGACAAGAGCTATTCCTTGCTCAACGAAATGGACTCAACACCCCATATTAAACGCCTAAGAATGTACCTGACTAGTAAGTATCTTAAAACCTATGGATTGCTATGTCTCCAAAAGAGAATCAAGCGTGTGTACAGGGGCATAAACGCAGCAGTGATAGGATTGGAGAGGTTCGGTGAGCAAATGAAGACCCTTTGAAGTCATATTGCATGGTACCCATTCCACGGGTCTCAACTCTCCAGGTTTATGGTATTCTTCCTTCAGCTAAAACATGCATGTGGAACCCAGAGTATGATCAACCGTGTGAACGGGAGACGTGTTCAAATATGTCTCAGTTTTCCTCCCCTGGTACTCGGGTGCAACATTCCAGACGCTTTACTAACACTCTCCCGACTTGGAGAGTCAGCGCCTTTAACCTCCTGTTTGGCCCAGTTTGCAATTTCTGCGGAAGATGAACAGGAATAGGGAGAACCAATGAGAGACTAGCTGGAGGTGTCTGGACGGGCAAATTTAACTCTCATTTCCCACCAGGAAGAGGAAATAACCAAAGGCTCAGCGTGCCGTGCCGGAACCAGATTAGGGCCTGAAGCCATCCTGCGGTGCTGCGGCCACGTCACAAGAAAGCCAGTTGAAAAAAGGAGCTCAGGGGCACTGTAATTCACAAACCTGCAGAGTTATAAATGACAGCTATCGTCCAAAAATATACTGAAGTAAGGCTGCCAAGAGGACTTGAAAGCGGGGCAGAATTGCAGGAAACCGATTTCAGGAGGTAGACTGGAATTGCATTGAAAGCATAGGAAAAGAGGCAGAACGTCCACAATGATGCACTTGGCCAAAAAGGGCGTATGCGTTTTTTCCTGAATATATTCAGGAAAAAACGCATACGCCCTTTTTGGCCAACCAAGCAAGCTTGCAAAGGAAATCTGCACTACAATGAAGTCTCACTTCCCCCCGGTCAAAAGGGCCATCTGAAAAAAAGTGTAAAATCCAGAAAGGCAGGACAGGCCATGGAGAACTGGGAGCCTTGTTATGCTGATGGGCGGGATGTAAATTGCCAACAGACACTCGGGAGAAGTGTATGGTGTTTCCTGAAACATCTAAAAAACAAAGCAACAGAGCCTAGGGCACTTCCACTTATGGTCCTATAGCTTAGGGAAATTAAAATCAAAAAGACACAGCCACCCCAAAGTTTGGGACGCCTCTGTTTACAAGAACCTCGTTTACAGTACAAGTTCAACATCGCAGAAAGTGAAAAATGGATAAAGAACATGTGGTATTTACTTACAAAGCAATATCACTCAGCAATGAAATCTATGTCATCAGGCCCGTAGCAGCACAATGAGTGGATTCAGGTATGATGATTCTAACTGAAATAAGTCACACAGAAAAAGAAACATCATAAGATATCAGTAATACACGGAATGTAAACTTGGCTACACAGGAACTGAATTACAGAACAGAACAGGGTCTCAAATTTAGAAAACCAACTTATGCTTGCTTAAGGGGAAAGGTGAGTTGGGGTGCTGCATAAAACCAGAGATTGAAATGAGCACAGATAAAGTTCCTTAAGCCAAATATGGAATAGACAAGAGCTACTCCTTGCTCAACGAAATGGACTCAACACCGCATATTAAAAGCCTAAGAATGTACCTGACTAGGAAGTATCTTAAAACCTATGGATTGCTATGTCTCCGAAAGAGAATCAAGCGTGTGTACAGGGGCATAAACGCAGCAGTGATAGGATTGGAGAGGTTCGGTGAGCAAATGAAGACCCTTTGAAGTCATATTGCATGGTACCCATTCCACGGGTTTCAACTACCCAGGTTTAAGGTATTCTTCCTTCAGCTAAAACATGCATGTGGAACCTAGAGTATGATCAACCATGTGATCGGGAGACGTGTTCAAATATGTCTCAGATTTCGTACCCTGGTACTCGGGTGCAACATTCCAGACGCTTTACTAACACTCTCCCGACTTGGAGAGTCAGTCCCTTTAACCTCCTGTTTGGCCCAGTTTGCAATTTCTGCGGAAGATGAACAGGAATAGCGAGAACCAATGAGAGACTAGCTGGAGGTGTCTGGACGGGCAAATTTAACTCTCATTTCCCACCAGGAAGAGGAATTAACCAAAGGCTCAGCGTGCCGTGCCGGAACCAGATTAGGGCCTGAAGCCATCCTGCGGTGTTGCGGCCAGCTCAAAAGAAAGCGAGTTGAAGAAAGGAGCTCAGGGGCACTGTAATTCACAAACCTGCAGAGTTATAAATGACAGCTATTGTCCAAAAATATACTGAAGTAAGGCTGCCAAGAGGACTTGAAAGCGGGGCAGAATTGCAGGAAACCGATTTCAGGAGGTAGACTGGAATTGCATTGAAAGCATAGGAAATGAGGCAGAACGTCCACAATGATGCACTTGGCCAAAAAGGGCGTATGCGTTTTTTCCTGAATCAGGAAAAAACGCATACGCACTTTTTGGCCAACCAAGCAAGCTTGCAAAGGAAATCTGCACTACAATGAAGTCTCACTTCCCCCCGGTCAAAAGGGCCATCTGAAAAAAGTGTAAAATCCAGAAAGGCAGGACAGGCCATGGAGAACTGGGAGCCTTGTTATGCTGATGGGCGGGATGTAAATTGCCAACAGACACTCGGGAGAAGTGTATGGTGTTTCCTGAAACATCTAAAAAACAAAGCAACAGAGCCTAGGGCACTTCCACTTATGGTCCTATAGCTTAGGGAAATTAAAATCAAAAAGACACAGCCACCCCAAAGTTTGGGACGCCTCTGTTTACAAGAACCTCGTTTACCGTACAAGTTCAGTATCACAGAAAGTGAAAAATGGATAAAGAAATTGTGGTACTTATGTACAATGCAGTATCACTCAGCAATGAAATCTATGTCATCTGGCCCGTAGCAGCATAATGAGTGGATTCAGGTACGATGATTCTAACTGAAATAAGTCACACAGAAAAAGAAACATCATAAGATATCAGTAATACACGGAATGTAAACTTGGCTACACAGGAACTGAATTACAGAACAGAAGAGGGTCTCAAATTTAGAAAACCAACTTATGCTTGCTTAAGGGGAAAGGAGAGTTGGGGTGCTGCATAAAACCAGAGATTGAAATGAGCACAGATAAAGTTCCTTAAGCCAAATATGGAATAGACAAGAGCTACTCCTTGCTCAACGAAATGGACTCAACACCGCATATTAAACGCCTAAGAATGTACCTGACTAGTAAGTATCTTAAAACCTATGGATTGCTATGTCTCCGAAAGAGAATCAAGCGTCTGTACAGGGACATAAATGCAGCAGTGATAGGATTGGAGAGGTTCGGTGAGCAAATGAAGACCCTTTGAAGTCATATTGCATGGTACCCATTCCACGGGTTTCAACTACCCAGGTTTAAGGTATTCTTCCTTCAGCTAAAACATGCATGTGGAACCTAGAGTATGATCAACCATGTGATCGGGAGACGTGTTCAAATATGTCTCAGTTTTCGTACCCTGGTACTCGGGTGCAACATTCCAGACACTTTACTAACACTCTCCCGACTTGGATAGTCAGTCCCTTTAAACTCCTGTTTGGCCCAGTTTGCAATTTCTGCGGAAGATGAACAGGAATAGGGAGAACCAATGAGAGACTAGCTGGAGGTGTCTGGACGGGCAAATTTAACTCTCATTTCCCACCAGGAAGAGGAATTAACCAAAGGCTCAGCGTGCCGTGCCGGAACCAGATTAGGGCCTGAAGCCATCCTGCGGTGTTGCGGCCAGGTCACAAGAAAGCCAGTTGAAGAAAGGAGCTCAGGGGCACTGTAATTCACAAACCTGCAGAGTTATAAATGACAGCTATCGTCCAAAAATATACTGAAGTAAGGCTGCCAAGAGGACTTGAAAGCGGGGCAGAATTGCAGGAAACCGATTTCAGGAGGTAGACTGGAATTGCATTGAAAGCATAGGAAAAGAGGCAGAACGTCCACAATGATGCACTTGGCCAAAAAGGGCGTATGCGTTTTTTCCTGAATATATTCAGGAATATATTCAGGAAAAAACGCATACGCCCTTTTTGGCCAACCAAGCAAGCTTGCAAAGGAAATCTGCACTACAATGAAGTCTCACTTCCCCCCGGTCAAAAGGGCTATCTGAAAAAAAGTGTAAAATCCAGAAAGGCAGGACAGGCCATGGAGAACTGGGAGCCTTGTTATGCTGATGGGCGGGATGTAAATTGCCAACAGACACTCGGGAGAAGTGTATGGTGTTTCCTGAAACATCTAAAAAACAAAGCAACAGAGCCTAGGGCACTTCCACTTATGGTCCTATAGCTTAGGGAAATTAAAATCAAAAAGACACAGCCACCCCAAAGTTTGGGACGCCTCTGTTTACAAGAACCTCGTTTACAGTACAAGTTCAACATCGCAGAAAGTGAAAAATGGATAAAGAACATGTGGTATTTACTTACAAAGCAATATCACTCAGCAATGAAATCTATGTCATCAGGCCCGTAGCAGCACAATGAGTGGATTCAGGTATGATGATTCTAACTGAAATAAGTCACACAGAAAAAGAAACATCATAAGATATCAGTAATACACGGAATGTAAACTTGGCTACACAGGAACTGAATTCCAAAACAGAACAGGGTCTCAAATTTAGAAAACCAACTTATGCTTGCTTAAGGGGAAAGGTGAGTTGGGGTGCTGCATAAAACCAGAGATTGAAATGAGCACAGATAAAATTCCTTAAGCCAAATATGGAATAGACAAGAGCTACTCCTTGCTCAACGAAATGGACTCAACACCGCATATTAAAAGCCTAAGAATGTACCTGACTAGGAAGTATCTTAAAACCTATGGATTGCTATGTCTCCGAAAGAGAATCAAGCGTGTGTACAGGGGCATAAACGCAGCAGTGATAGGATTGGAGAGGTTCGGTGAGCAAATGAAGACCCTTTGAAGTCATATTGCATGGTACCCATTCCACGGGTTTCAACTACCCAGGTTTAAGGTATTCTTCCTTCAGCTAAAACATGCATGTGGAACCTAGAGTATGATCAACCATGTGATCGGGAGACGTGTTCAAATATGTCTCAGATTTCGTACCCTGGTACTCGGGTGCAACATTCCAGACGCTTTACTAACACTCTCCCGACTTGGAGAGTCAGTCCCTTTAACCTCCTGTTTGGCCCAGTTTGCAATTTCTGCGGAAGATGAACAGGAATAGCGAGAACCAATGAGAGACTAGCTGGAGGTGTCTGGACGGGCAAATTTAACTCTCATTTCCCACCAGGAAGAGGAATTAACCAAAGGCTCAGCGTGCCGTGCCGGAACCAGATTAGGGCCTGAAGCCATCCTGCGGTGTTGCGGCCAGCTCAAAAGAAAGCGAGTTGAAGAAAGGAGCTCAGGGGCACTGTAATTCACAAACCTGCAGAGTTATAAATGACAGCTATCGTCCAAAAATATACTGAAGTAAGGCTGCCAAGAGGACTTGAAAGCGGGGCAGAATTGCAGGAAACCGATTTCAGGAGGTAGACTGGAATTGCATTGAAAGCATAGGAAATGAGGCAGAACGTCCACAATGATGCACTTGGCCAAAAAGGGCGTATGCGTTTTTTCCTGAATCAGGAAAAAACGCATACGCCCTTTTTGGCCAACCAAGCAAGCTTGCAAAGGAAATCTGCACTACAATGAAGTCTCACTTCCCCCCGGTCAAAAGGGCCATCTGAAAAAAGTGTAAAATCCAGAAAGGCAGGACAGGCCATGGAGAACTGGGAGCCTTGTTATGCTGATGGGCGGGATGTAAATTGCCAACAGACACTCGGGAGAAGTGTATGGTGTTTCCTGAAACATCTAAAAAACAAAGCAACAGAGCCTAGGGCACTTCCACTTATGGTCCTATAGCTTAGGGAAATTAAAATCAAAAAGACACAGCCACCCCAAAGTTTGGGACGCCTCTGTTTACAAGAACCTCGTTTACCGTACAAGTTCAGTATCACAGAAAGTGAAAAATGGATAAAGAAATTGTGGTACTTATGTACAATGCAGTATCACTCAGCAATGAAATCTATGTCATCTGGCCCGTAGCAGCATAATGAGTGGATTCAGGTACGATGATTCTAACTGAAATAAGTCACACAGAAAAAGAAACATCATAAGATATCAGTAATACACGGAATGTAAACTTGGCTACACAGGAACTGAATTACAGAACAGAAGAGGGTCTCAAATTTAGAAAACCAACTTATGCTTGCTTAAGGGGAAAGGAGAGTTGGGGTGCTGCATAAAACCAGAGATTGAAATGAGCACAGATAAAGTTCCTTAAGCCAAATATGGAATAGACAAGAGCTACTCCTTGCTCAACGAAATGGACTCAACACCGCATATTAAACGCCTAAGAATGTACCTGACTAGTAAGTATCTTAAAACCTATGGATTGCTATGTCTCCGAAAGAGAATCAAGCCTCTGTACAGGGACATAAACGCAGCAGTGATAGGATTGGAGAGGTTCGGTGAGCAAATGAAGACCCTTTGAAGTCATATTGCATGGTACCCATTCCACGGGTTTCAACTACCCAGGTTTAAGGTATTCTTCCTTCAGCTAAAACATGCATGTGGAACCTAGAGTATGATCAACCATGTGATCGGGAGACGTGTTCAAATATGTCTCACTTTTCGTACCCTGGTACTCGGGTGCAACATTCCAGACACTTTACTAACACTCTCCCGACTTGGATAGTCAGTCCCTTTAAACTCCTGTTTGGCCCAGTTTGCAATTTCTGCGGCAGATGAACAGGAATAGGGAGAACCAATGAGAGACTAGCTGGAGGTGTCTGGACGGGCAAATTTAACTCTCATTTCCCACCAGGAAGAGGAATTAACCAAAGGCTCAGCGTGCCGTGCCGGAACCAGATTAGGGCCTGAAGCCATCCTGCGGTGTTGCGGCCAGGTCACAAGAAAGCCAGTTGAAGAAAGGAGCTCAGGGGCACTGTAATTCACAAACCTGCAGAGTTATAAATGACAGCTATCGTCCAAAAATATACTGAAGTAAGGCTGCCAAGAGGACTTGAAAGTGGGGCAGAATTGCAGGAAACCGATTTCAGGAGGTAGACTGAAATTGCATTGAAAGCATAGGAAAAGAGGCAGAACGTCCACAATGATGCACTTGGCCAAAAAGGGCGTATGCGTTTTTTCCTGAATATATTCAGGAATATATTCAGGAAAAAACGCATACGCCCTTTTTGGCCAACCAAGCAAGCTTGCAAAGGAAATCTGCACTACAATGAAGTCTCACTTCCCCCCGGTCAAAAGGGCCATCTGAAAAAAGTGTAAAATCCAGAAAGGCAGGACAGGCCATGGAGAACTGGGAGCCTTGTTATGCTGATGGGCGGGATGTAAATTGCCAACAGACACTCGGGAGAAGTGTATGGTGTTTCCTGAAACATCTAAAAAACAAAGCAACAGAGCCTAGGGCACTTCCACTTATGGTCCTATAGCTTAGGGAAATTAAAATCAAAAAGACACAGCCACCCCAAAGTTTGGGACGCCTCTGTTTACAAGAACCTCGTTTACCATACAAGTTCAATATCACAGAAAGTGAAAAATGGATAAAGAACTTGTGGTACTTACGTACAATGCAGTATCACTCAGCAATGAAATCTATGTCATCTGGCCCATAGCAGCATAATGAGTGGATTCAGGTACGATGATTCTAACTGCAATAAGTCACACAGAAAATGAAACATCATAAGATATCACTAATACACGGAATGTAAACTTGGCTACACAGGAACTGAATTCCAAAACAGAACAGGGTCTCAAATTTAGAAAACCAACTTATGCTTGCTTAAGGGGAAAGGTGAGTTGGGGTGCTGCATAAAACCAGAGATTGAAATGAGCACAGATAAAGTTCCTTAAGCCAAATATGGAATAGACAAGAGCTACTCCTTGCTCAACGAAATGGACTCAACACCCCATATTAAACGCCTAAGAATGTACCTGACTAGTAAGTATCTTAAAACCTATGGATTGCTATGTCTCCAAAAGAGAATCAAGCGTGTGTACAGGGGCATAAACGCAGCAGTGATAGGATTGGAGAGGTTCGGTGAGCAAATGAAGACCCTTTGAAGTCATATTGCATGGTACCCATTCCACGGGTCTCAACTCTCCAGGTTTATGGTATTCTTCCTTCAGCTAAAACATGCATGTGGAACCCAGAGTATGATCAACCGTGTGAACGGGAGACGTGTTCAAATATGTCTCAGTTTTCCTCCCCTGGTACTCGGGTGCAACATTCCAGACGCTTTACTAACACTCTCCCGACTTGGAGAGTCAGTCCCTTTAACCTCCTGTTTGGCCCAGTTTGCAATTTCTGCGGAAGATGAACAGGAATAGGGAGAACCAATGAGAGACTAGCTGGAGGTGTCTGGACGGGCAAATTTAACTCTCATTTCCCACCTGGAAGAGGAAATAACCAAAGGCTCAGCGTGCCGTGCCGGAACCAGATTAGGGCCTGAAGCCATCCTGCGGTGCTGCGGCCACGTCACAAGAAAGCCAGTTGAAAAAAGGAGCTCAGGGGCACTGTAATTCACAAACCTGCAGAGTTATAAATGACAGCTATCGTCCAAAAATATACTGAAGTAAGGCTGCCAAGAGGACTTGAAAGCGGGGCAGAATTGCAGGAAACCGATTTCAGGAGGTAGACTGGAATTGCATTGAAAGCATAGGAAAAGAGGCAGAACGTCCACAATGATGCACTTGGCCAAAAAGGGCGTATGCGTTTTTTCCTGAATATATTCAGGAAAAAACGCATACGCCCTTTTTGGCCAACCAAGCAAGCTTGCAAAGGAAATCTGCACTACAATGAAGTCTCACTTCCCCCCGGTCAAAAGGGCCATCTGAAAAAAAGTGTAAAATCCAGAAAGGCAGGACAGGCCATGGAGAACTGGGAGCCTTGTTATGCTGATGGGCGGGATGTAAATTGCCAACAGACACTCGGGAGAAGTGTATGCTGTTTCCTGAAACATCTAAAAAACAAAGCAACAGAGCCTAGGGCACTTCCACTTATGGTCCTATAGCTTAGGGAAATTAAAATCAAAAAGACACAGCCACCCCAAAGTTTGGGACGCCTCTGTTTACAAGAACCTCGTTTACAGTACAAGTTCAACATCGCAGAAAGTGAAAAATGGATAAAGAACATGTGGTATTTACTTACAAAGCAATATCACTCAGCAATGAAATCTATGTCATCAGGCCCGTAGCAGCACAATGAGTGGATTCAGGTATGATGATTCTAACTGAAATAAGTCACACAGAAAAAGAAACATCATAAGATATCAGTAATACACGGAATGTAAACTTGGCTACACAGGAACTGAATTCCAAAACAGAACAGGGTCTCAAATTTAGAAAACCAACTTATGCTTGCTTAAGGGGAAAGGTGAGTTGGGGTGCTGCATAAAACCAGAGATTGAAATGAGCACAGATAAAGTTCCTTAAGCCAAATATGGAATAGACAAGAGCTACTCCTTGCTCAACGAAATGGACTCAACACCCCATATTAAACGCCTAAGAATGTACCTGACTAGTAAGTATCTTAAAACCTATGGATTGCTATGTCTCCAAAAGAGAATCAAGCGTGTGTACAGGGGCATAAACGCAGCAGTGATAGGATTGGAGAGGTTCGGTGAGCAAATGAAGACCCTTTGAAGTCATATTGCATGGTACCCATTCCACGGGTCTCAACTCTCCAGGTTTATGGTATTCTTCCTTCAGCTAAAACATGCATGTGGAACCCAGAGTATGATCAACCGTGTGAACGGGAGACGTGTTCAAATATGTCTCAGTTTTCCTCCCCTGGTACTCGGGTGCAACATTCCAGACGCTTTACTAACACTCTCCCGACTTGGAGAGTCAGTCCCTTTAACCTCCTGTTTGGCCCAGTTTGCAATTTCTGCGGAAGATGAACAGGAATAGGGAGAACCAATGAGAGACTAGCTGGAGGTGTCTGGACGGGCAAATTTAACTCTCATTTCCCACCTGGAAGAGGAAATAACCAAAGGCTCAGCGTGCCGTGCCGGAACCAGATTAGGGCCTGAAGCCATCCTGCGGTGCTGCGGCCACGTCACAAGAAAGCCAGTTGAAAAAAGGAGCTCAGGGGCACTGTAATTCACAAACCTGCAGAGTTATAAATGACAGCTATCGTCCAAAAATATACTGAAGTAAGGCTGCCAAGAGGACTTGAAAGCGGGGCAGAATTGCAGGAAACCGATTTCAGGAGGTAGACTGGAATTGCATTGAAAGCATAGGAAAAGAGGCAGAACGTCCACAATGATGCACTTGGCCAAAAAGGGCGTATGCGTTTTTTCCTGAATATATTCAGGAAAAAACGCATACGCCCTTTTTGGCCAACCAAGCAAGCTTGCAAAGGAAATCTGCACTACAATGAAGTCTCACTTCCCCCCGGTCAAAAGGGCCATCTGAAAAAAAGTGTAAAATCCAGAAAGGCAGGACAGGCCATGGAGAACTGGGAGCCTTGTTATGCTGATGGGCGGGATGTAAATTGCCAACAGACACTCGGGAGAAGTGTATGGTGTTTCCTGAAACATCTAAAAAACAAAGCAACAGAGCCTAGGGCACTTCCACTTATGGTCCTATAGCTTAGGGAAATTAAAATCAAAAAGACACAGCCACCCCAAAGTTTGGGACGCCTCTGTTTACAAGAACCTCGTTTACCGTACAAGTTCAATATCACAGAAAGTGAAAAATGGATAAAGAACTTGTGGTACTTACGTACAATGCAGTATCACTCAGCAATGAAATCTATGTCATCAGGCCCGTAGCAGCATAATGAGTGGATTCAGGTACGATGATTCTCACTGAAATAAGTCACACAGAAAAAGAAACATCATAAGATATCACTAATACACGGAATGTAAACTTGGCTACACAGGAACTGAATTCCAAAACAGAACAGGGTCTCAAATTTAGAAAACCAACTTATGCTTGCTTAAGGGGAAAGGTGAGTTGGGGTGCTGCATAAAACCAGAGATTGAAATGAGCACAGATAAAGTTCCTTAAGCCAAATATGGACTAGACAAGAGCTACTCCTTGCTCAACGAAATGGACTCAACACCGCATATTAAACGCCTAAGAATGTACCTGACTAGTAAGTATCTTCAAACCTATGGATTGCTATGTCTCCGAAAGAGAATCAAGCGGGTGTACAGGGGCATAAACGCAGCAGTGATAGGATTGGAGAGGTTCGGTGAGCAAATGAAGACCCTTTGAAGTCATATTGCATGGTACCCATTCCACGGGTTTCAACTACCCAGGTTTAAGTTATTCTTCTTTCAGCTAAAACATGCATGTGGAACCCAGAGTATGATCAACCGTGTGAACGGGAGACGTGTTCAAATATGTCTCAGTTTTCCTCCCCTGGTACTCGGGTGCAACATTCCACACGCTTTACTAACACTCTCCCCACTTGGAGAGTCAGCGCCTTTAACCTCCTGTTTGGCCCTGTTTGCAATTTCTCCGGAAGATGAACAGGAATAGGGAGAACCAATGAGAGACTAGCTGGAGGTGTCTGGACGGGCAAATTTAACTCTCATTTCCCACCAGGAAGAGGAAATAACCAAAGGCTCAGCGTGCCGTGCCGGAACCAGATTAGGGCCTGAAGCCATCCTGCGGTGTTGCGGCCAGGTCACAAGAAAGCGAGTTGAAGAAAGGAGCTCAGGGGCACTGTAATTCACAAACCTGCAGAGTTATAAATGACAGCTATCGTCCAAAAATATACTGAAGTAAGGCTGCCAAGAGGACTTGAAAGCGGGGCAGAATTGCAGGAAACCGATTTCAGGAGGTAGACTGGAATTGCATTGAAAGCATAGGAAAAGAGGCAGAACGTCCACAATGATGCACTTGGCCAAAAAGGGCGTATGCGTTTTTTCCTGAATATATTCAGGGAAAAACGCATACGCCCTTTTTGGCCAACCAAGCAAGCTTGCAAAGGAAATCTGCACTACAATGAAGTCTCACTTCCCCCCGGTCAAAAGGGCCATCTGAAAAAAGTGTAAAATCCAGAAAGGCAGGACAGGCCATGGAGAACTGGGAGCCTTGTTATGCTGATGGGCGGGATGTAAATTGCCAACAGACACTCGGGAGAAGTGTATGGTGTTTCCTGAAACATCTAAAAAACAAAGCAACAGAGCCTAGGGCACTTCCACTTATGGTCCTATAGCTTAGGGAAATTAAAATCAAAAAGACACAGCCACCCCAAAGTTTGGGACGCCTCTGTTTACAAGAACCTCGTTTACCGTACAAGTTCAATATCACAGAAAGTGAAAAATGGATAAATAACTTGTGGTACTTACGTACAATGCAGTATCACTCAGCAATGAAATCTATGTCACAAGGCCCGTAGCAGCATAATGAGTGGATTCAGGTACGATGATTCTCACTGAAATAAGTCACACAGAACAAGAAACATCATAAGATATCACTAATACACGGAATGTAAACTTGGCTACACAGGAACTGAATTCCAAAACAGAACAGGGTCTCAAATTTAGAAAACCAACTTATGCTTGCTTAAGGGGAAAGGTGAGTTGGGGTGCTGCATAAAACCAGAGATTGAAATGAGCACAGATAAAGTTCCTTAAGCCAAATATGGACTAGACAAGAGCTACTCCTTGCTCAACGAAATGGACTCAACACCCCATATTAAGCGCCTAAGAATGTACCTGACTAGTAAGTATCTTAAAACCTATGGATTGCTATGTCTCCAAAAGAGAATCAAGCGTGTGTACAGGGGCATAAACGCAGCAGTGATAGGATTGGAGAGGTTTGGTGAGCAAATGAAGACCCTTTGAAGTCATATTGCATGGTACCCATTCCACGGGTCTCAACTCTTCAGGTTTAAGGTATTCTTCCTTCAGCTAAAACATGCATGTGGAACCCAGAGTATGATCAACCATGTGAACGGGAGACGTGTTCAAATATGTCTGAGTTTTCCTCCCCTGGTACTCGGGTGCAACATTCCAGACGCTTTACTAACACTCTCCCCACTTGGAGAGTCAGCGCCTTTAACCTCCTGTTTGGCCCAGTTTGCAATTTCTGCGGAAGATGAACAGGAATAGGGAACACCAATGAGAGACTAGCTGGAGGTGTCTGGACGGGCAAATTTAACTCTCATTTCCCACCAGGAAGAGGAAATAACCAAAGGCTCAGCGTGCCGTGCCGGAACCAGATTAGGGCCTGAAGCCATCCTGCGGTGTTGCGGCCAGGTCACAAGAAAGCGAGTTGAAGAAAGGAGCTCAGGGGCACTGTAATTCACAAACCTGCAGAGTTATAAATGACAGCTATCGTCCAAAAATATACTGAAGTAAGGCTGCCAAGAGGACTTGAAAGCGGGGCAGAATTGCAGGAAACCGATTTCAGGAGGTAGACTGGAATTGCATTGAAAGCATAGGAAAAGAGGCAGAACGTCCACAATGATGCACTTGGCCAAAAAGGGCGTATGCGTTTTTTCCTGAATATATTCAGGAAAAAACGCATACGCCCTTTTTGGCCAACCAAGCAAGCTTGCAAAGGAAATCTGCACTACAATGAAGTCTCACTTCCCCCCGGTCAAAAGGGCCATCTGAAAAAAGTGTAAAATCCAGAAAGGCAGGACAGGCCATGGAGAACTGGGAGCCTTGTTATGCTGATGGGCGGGATGTAAATTGCCAACAGACACTCGGGAGAAGTGTATGGTGTTTCCTGAAACATCTAAAAAACAAAGCAACAGAGCCTAGGGCACTTCCACTTATGGTCCTATAGCTTAGGGAAATTAAAATCAAAAAGACACAGCCACCCCAAAGTTTGGGACGCCTCTGTTTACAAGAACCTCGTTTACCGTACAAGTTCAATATCACAGAAAGTGAAAAATGGATAAAGAACTTGTGGTACTTACGTACAATGCAGTATCACTCAGCAATGAAATCTATGTCATCAGGCCCGTAGCAGCATAATGAGTGGATTCAGGTACGATGATTCTCACTGAAATAAGTCACACAGAAAAAGAAACATCATAAGATATCACTAATACACGGAATGTAAACTTGGCTACACAGGAACTGAATTCCAAAACAGAACAGGGTCTCAAATTTAGAAAACCAACTTATGCTTGCTTAAGGGGAAAGGTGAGTTGGGGTGCTGCATAAAACCAGAGATTGAAATGAGCACAGATAAAGTTCCTTAAGCCAAATATGGACTAGACAAGAGCTACTCCTTGCTCAACGAAATGGACTCAACACCCCATATTAAACGCCTAAGAATGTACCTGACTAGTAAGTATCTTAAAACCTATGGATTGCTATGTCTCCAAAAGAGAATCAAGCGTGTGTACAGGGGCATAAACGCAGCAGTGATAGGATTGGAGAGGTTCGGTGAGCAAATGAAGACCCTTTGAAGTCATATTGCATGGTACCCATTCCACGGGTTTCAACTACCCAGGTTTAAGGTATTCTTCCTTCAGCTAAAACATGCATGTGGAACCCAGAGTATGATCAACCGTGTGAATGGGAGACGTGTTCAAATATGTCTCAGTTTTCGTACCCTGGTACTCGGGTGCAACATTCCAGAGGCTTTACTAACACTCTCCCCACTTGGAGAGTCAGCGCCTTTAACCTCCTGTTTGGCCCAGTTTGCAATTTCTGCGGAAGATGAACAGGAATAGGGAGAACCAATGAGAGACTAGCTGGAGGTGTCTGGACGGGCAAATTTAACTCTCATTTCCCACCAGGAAGAGGAAATAACCAAAGGCTCAGCGTGCCGTGCCGGAACCAGATTAGGGCCTGAAGCCATCCTGCGGTGTTGCGGCCAGGTCACAAGAAAGCGAGTTGAAGAAAGGAGCTCAGGGGCACTGTAATTCACAAACCTGCAGAGTTATAAATGACAGCTATCGTCCAAAAATATACTGAAGTAAGGCTGCCAAGAGGACTTGAAAGCGGGGCAGAATTGCAGGAAACCGATTTCAGGAGGTAGACTGGAATTGCATTGAAAGCATAGGAAAAGAGGCAGAACGTCCACAATGATGCACTTGGCCAAAAAGGGCGTATGCGTTTTTTCCTGAATATATTCAGGAAAAAACGCATACGCCCTTTTTGGCCAACCAAGCAAGCTTGCAAAGGAAATCTGCACTACAATGAAGTCTCACTTCCCCCCGGTCAAAAGGGCCATCTGAAAAAAGTGTAAAATCCAGAAAGGCAGGACAGGCCATGGAGAACTGGGAGCCTTGTTATGCTGATGGGCGGGATGTAAATTGCCAACAGACACTCGGGAGAAGTGTATGGTGTTTCCGGAAACATCTAAAAAACAAAGCAACAGAGCCTAGGGCACTTCCACTTATGGTCCTATAGCTTAGGGAAATTAAAATCAAAAAGACACAGCCACCCCAAAGTTTGGGACGCCTCTGTTTACAAGAACCTCGTTTACCGTACAAGTTCAATATCACAGAAAGTGAAAAATGGATAAAGAACTTGTGGTACTTACGTACAATGCAGTATCACTCAGCAATGAAATCTATGTCATCAGGCCCGTAGCAGCATAATGAGTGGATTCAGGTACGATGATTCTCACTGAAATAAGTCACACAGAAAAAGAAACATCATAAGATATCACTAATACACGGAATGTAAACTTGGCTACACAGGAACTGAATTCCAAAACAGAACAGGGTCTCAAATTTAGAAAACCAACTTATGCTTGCTTAAGGGGAAAGGTGAGTTGGGGTGCTGCATAAAACCAGAGATTGAAATGAGCACAGATAAAGTTCCTTAAGCCAAATATGGACTAGACAAGAGCTACTCCTTGCTCAACGAAATGGACTCAACACCCCATATTAAATGCCTAAGAATGTACCTGACTAGTAAGTATCTTAAAACCTATGGATTGCTATGTCTCCAAAAGAGAATCAAGCGTGTGTACAGGGGCATAAACGCAGCAGTGATAGCATTGGAGAGGTTCGGTGAGCAAATGAAGACCCTTTGAAGTCATATTGCATGGTACCCATTCCACGGGTCTCAACTCTCCAGGTTTAAGGTATTCTTCCTTCAGCTAAAACATGCATGTGGAACCCAGAGTATGATCAACCATGTGAACGGGAGACGTGTTCAAATATGTCTCAGTTTTCCTCCCCTGGTACTCGGGTGCAACATTCCAGACGCTTTACTAACACTCTCCCCACTTGGAGAGTCAGCGCCTTTAACCTCCTGTTTGGCCCAGTTTGCAATTTCTGCGGAAGATGAACAGGAATAGTGAGAACCAATGAGAGACTAGCAGGAGGTGTCTGGACGGGAAAATTTAACTCTCATTTCCCACCAGAAAGAGGAATTAACCAAAGGCTCAGCGTGCCGTGCCGGAACCAGATTAGGGCCTGAAGCCATCCTGCGGTGTTGCGGCCAGGTCACAAGAAAGCGAGTTGAAGAAAGGAGCTCAGGGGCACTGTAATTCACAAACCAGCAGAGTTATAAATGACAGCTATCGTCCAAAAATATACTGAAGTAAGGCTGCCAAGAGGACTTGAAAGCGGGGCAGAATTGCAGGAAACCGATTTCAGGAGGTAGACTGGAATTGCATTGAAAGCATAGGAAAAGAGGCAGAACGTCCACAATGATGCACTTGGCCAAAAAGGGCGTATGCGTTTTTTCCTGAATATATTCAGGAAAAAACGCATACGCCCTTTTTGGCCAACCAAGCAACCTTGCAAAGGAAATCTGCACTACAATGAAGTCTCACTTC
The DNA here is from genome assembly GCF_963455315.2 of Globicephala melas. Taxonomy (NCBI): domain Eukaryota; kingdom Metazoa; phylum Chordata; class Mammalia; order Artiodactyla; family Delphinidae; genus Globicephala; species Globicephala melas. The sequence continues at coordinate 182,784 of NW_027207552.1, read as the reverse complement.
CCCCCGGTCAAAAGGGCCATCTGAAGAAAGTGTAAAATCCAGAAAGGCAGGACAGGCCATGGAGAACTGGGAGCCTTGTTATGCTGATGGGCGGGATGTAAATTGCCAACAGACACTCGGGAGAAGTGTATGGTGTTTCCGGAAACATCTAAAAAACAAAGCAACAGAGCCTAGGGCACTTCCACTTATGGTCCTATAGCTTAGGGAAATTAAAATCAAAAAGACACAGCCACCCCAAAGTTTGGGACGCCTCTGTTTACAAGAACCTCGTTTACAGTACAAGTTCAATATCACAGAAAGTGAAAAATGGATAAAGAACTTGTGGTACTTACGTACAATGCAGTATCACTCAGCAATGAAATCTATGTCATCAGGCCCGTAGCAGCATAATGAGTGGATTCAGGTACGATGATTCTAACTGAAATAAGTCACACAGAAAAAGAAACATCATAAGATATCAGTAATACACGGAATGTAATCTTGCCTACACAGGAACTGAATTCCAAAACAGAACAGGGTCTCAAATTTAGAAAACCAACTTATGCTTGCTTAAGGGGAAAGGTGAGTTGGGGTGCTGCATAAAACCAGAGATTGAAATGAGCACTGATAAAGTTCCTTAAGCCATATATGGAATAGACAAGAGCTACTCCTTGCTCAACGAAATGGACTCAACACCCCATATTAAACGCCTAAGAATGTACCTGACTAATAAGTATCTTAAAACCGATGGATTGCTATGTCTCCAAAAGAGAATCAAGCATGTGTATAGGGGCATAAACGCAGCAGTGATAGGATTGGAGAGGTTCGGTGAGCAAATGAAGACCCTTTGAAGTCATATTGCATGGTACCCATTCCACGGGTCTCAACTCTCCAGGTTTAAGGTATTCTTCCTTCAGCTAAAACATGCATGTGGAACCTAGAGTATGATCAACCGTGTGAATGGGAGACGTGTTCAAATATGTCTCAGTTTTCGTACCCTGGTACTCGGGTGCAACATTCCAGACGCTTTACTAACACTCTCCCCACTTGGAGAGTCAGCGCCTTTAACCTCCTGTTTGGCCCAGTTTGCAATTTCTGCGGAAGATGAACAGGAATAGGGAGAACCAATGAGAGACTAGCTGGAGGTGTCTGGACGGGCAAATTTAACTCTCATTTCCCACCAGGAAGAGGAATTAACCAAAGGCTCAGCGTGCCGTGCCGGAACCAGATTAGGGCCTGAAGCCATCCTGCGGTGTTGCGGCCAGCTCAAAAGAAAGCGAGTTGAAGAAAGGAGCTCAGGGGCACTGTAATTCACAAACCTGCAGAGTTATAAATGACAGCTATCGTCCAAAAATATACTGAAGTAAGGCTGCCAAGAGGACTTGAAAGCGGGGCAGAATTGCAGGAAACCGATTTCAGGAGGTAGACTGGAATTGCATTGAAAGCATAGGAAAAGAGGCAGAACGTCCACAATGATGCACTTGGCCAAAAAGGGCGTATGCGTTTTTTCCTGAATATATTCAGGAAAAAACGCATACGCCCTTTTTGGCCAACCAAGCAATCTTGCAAAGGAAATCTGCACTACAATGAAGTCTCACTTCCCCCCGGTCAAAAGGGCCATCTGAAAAAAGTGTAAAATCCAGAAAGGCAGGACAGGCCATGGAGAACTGGGAGCCTTGTTATGCTGATGGGCGGGATGTAAATTGCCAACAGACACTCGGGAGAAGTGTATGGTGTTTCCGGAAACATCTAAAAAACAAAGCAACAGAGCCTAGGGCACTTCCACTTATGGTCCTATAGCTTAGGGAAATTAAAATCAAAAAGACACAGCCACCCCAAAGTTTGGGACGCCTCTGTTTACAAGAACCTCATTTACCGTTCAAGTTCAATATCACAGAAAGTGAAAAATGGATAAAGAACTTGTGGTACTTACGTACAATGCAGTATCACTCAGCAATGAAATCTATGTCATCAGGCCCGTAGCAGCATAATGAGTGGATTCAGGTACGATGATTCTAACTGAAATAAGTCACACAGAAAATGAAACATCATAAGGTATCACTAATACACGGAATGTGAACTTGGCTACACATGAACTGAATTACAAAACAGAACTGGGTCTCAAGTTTAGAAAACCAACTTATGCCTGCTTAAGGGGGAAGGTGAGTTGGGGTGCTGCATAAAAGCAGAGTTTGAAATTAGCACAGATACCGTTCCATAAGCCAAATATGTAATAGACTAGACCTACCCCTTGCTCAACGAAATGGATTCAACAATGAGGTATCACCTCACACCTGGTAGAATAGGCATCATAGAAAATATACAAACAAAAAATGCTGGAAAGGGTGTGGAGAAAAGGAACCCTCTTCCACTACTGTTGGGAATATAAATTGATACAGTCATTATGGAGAACAATATGGAATTTCTTATGAAACTAACAATAGAATTACCATATGATACAGCAATCCCAGTACTGGACATATACCCAGACAAAACCATAAATCAAAAAGAGTCATTCACCGCAATGTTCATTGCATCACTATTTACAATATCGAGGTAATGGAAGCAACTTAAATGCCCACAGACAGACGAATGCATAAAGCTGTGGTACATATATAAAATGGAATATTACTAAGCCATGAAAAGGAATGAAATTGGGTCATTTGTAGAGACGTCGATGGATCTAGAGACTGTCATACAGAGTGAAGTAAGTCTGAAAGAGAAAAACAAATCTTGTATATTCATGCATATATGTGGAACCTAGAAAAACTGTACAGATTAACCATTTTGCAAGGCATAAATAGAGCAACAGATGTAGACAACAAACGTATGGACAACAAGGGGGGAAAGCTGTTGGGGGGGTGGTGGTGGGAGGAGTTGAGAGACTGGGATTGGCATGTATACATTTATATGTATAAAATAGATAACCAATAAGAACCTGCTGTATAAAAATATAAAATAAAATTCAAAATTAAAAAGAAATAAAATTTAAAAAATAAAACAAAAAACAATTATTCCCTGCACATACATGTATTTATATGAATAAATTATTTCCATGCTTATATCTGTAAATACAAAAAAGAGGAATAAAATCTACCTTGAACCAAAAACGAAAAAGAGAAAAAAAACACAGAACCCACCAGTTACACAGAGGAAAACCGTATCAGGGCACTTGCTCCAGTTGTAAACAATTCTGAAGTTGGTCAGTGGTGGGGAATCGTCTCCCATTCAGCCAGCAGCCCCCACGCAACAAGCGTCCTCATTGCAAAGCTGGGGCACCGTGCCGAGGCATCTGTGAGTAAATGTGAGCTGAGCCCCAGGCCAGTTGCTGCTGAACTATTCCCACCCGTCCCAGGTAAAACACCTGAATATATACAAGGACTTGAAAGCCTAGAGGAAGGGCCATAGAGCCACACAAGTGACAGCATGCAGGCCGACTTGGTGCCTGCAGGCCAGCCAGGATGGTCCTGGCCCTGGGTGCTCTTCTGGAAGATTTCCATTTCCCTGCCTGAGATACCCGTCCTGTCCCTGCCCCCACGGCTTTTTTCCTTCCTCACCTCTGCCCAGGGAGAAATTCCAGCAGCAGGTATGGGTGACACATCCTCTTCTTTAGCAGGTGGCAGCCTGGCAACTGCTGCAGAAAGTCCAGCAGAGCCCCACTCACACTGGGCCACCCACAAAGCCGTGGCCTCTCACTCCCTCCCACCAGCCCAGCCCCGAGACTGCTGACAGGGCAGAGAAAATGGCGTCAGGCACGGCTGCAGGGGCTCTCGCTGCCTGGAGTGGTATTTATATTGATCTCAACCCAGGCACACCTGGGGAGGGCTGGCCGGCACGGTAAGGCTGCCCAGGTCAGCCAATCATCACCCCTCAGGGGCTCACAGTTGCAGAAAATGGAACTTGCTGAACTGGCCACGTCCAAGGAACAGGTGTGGGCTCCTGAGAGTCAGGATAGACAAGGGGCTGCAGCTTTGGCTTGTTTTCTAATCATTTTATCTGGCCCATGAGTGGGAGACAACTTCAAGAAAACCCTCTCCTAATGAGAGGAACCCAGGAGTCAGGGAGAGGAGGGGTGGGTGGTGGTTGGAGACAGAGGCCTGGTGCCCCGGGTGCAGTGGAAGTCTCTGGAAGACCAGGTGGAGGGAGGCCTCACGGAGTGATGCCCAGGGTCACAGACCTGTCGCAGCTGCTGTTTGTTAGTTCAAGTCCTGCTCTGAGGTGCTCTGTGTCAGCTCTGAGCGACAGGTGAGCTGGGGGTGCTCTGCAATGAGGGCTATGTGCACGGTTCCTGTGTGCCCAGCCCTGCCACGGTACCTGCAAGGGTAGCTCTGTATCCTGGGAGGGCCCTGACCACGAGAGCCCCGTGGGCTGGGGTGGGGGTGGGGTACCTGCCCAGGTGAGCTCCATATTCTGGGATTGGTCTGACCACGAGAGCCCCATGGGCTGCTGGGGACCTGGTAAAGGATGTCAGGACAGTCAGTGAAGCCACCGAGGATATACCTCCAGTTGCTCCTAATTCCTACACCCTGCTGGTCATTCTACCAACCACCAGGACATGGTATTCTGTATTAGTCTTCAATGATGCCTTCTTTTGTATTCCATTAGTCCCAGAGTCACAAGAAATTTTGGCTTGTGAGTGGCAGGACTCAACATACAACTAAAACAATACTTCCGGGCCGTTCGGCCCCAAGGGTGCAAAAATTCCCACACCATCTTTGGGGAAAGCTTAGCTAAAGACCTAAAAGTTCTACCTCTGGAAAAGGAAACCCTCCTTCAATATGCAGACGACATTCTGATCGCCAGCCCTACTAAGGAGGCCTCTGAACTACCAAGCCAATAAAGGATAGAAGTTGTCCAAGAAAAAGCTCAAATATCACAGACTGCGGTGACCTGCCTGGGCTTCATTCTCACAGAAGGTCAGAGAAGCCCATCCCAGGAAAGGGAAGAAACCATTTTCAGCCTTACCCCTTTCTAAAACTAGAAGACAGCTTAGGGGTTCCTGGGGAGGCCAGGGTTTGCTGCTTCTGGATCCCTAACTACAGTCTACTAGCTGGGCCTCTATATGAAACACTGAAAGGAAAAGATGATGATCCTTTGGAATAGAATCCAGAAGTGGCCTTTCAAGAATGGAAAGAGCAGTCAATTCAGACCCTTGCCCTGGAACTCCCTAATTTAGCTAAACCCTTTGACCTTTACATTCCCGGTGAAAGGTGAATCGCCATTGGAGAATTAGTGCAAAAACTGGGACCACTTGAAATGGAACAATGCAAGAATGCCATCCAGGTAGGATAAACTACGGTCACTAAGGGGCTTGGCCCACTGCCACATCTGGCCAAGATAATGGCGGTATCTAAAAACCTGGAAATCAGCAGCCCAAAAGGCCACCTCCCTCCTAAGGGAAAAGGACCCCACGTGGTGATCCTAACCACCAACCATGCCCTGAAGTTGCAGGGTTCGCTCCGTGGGCACACCGACCTTGAGTGAGGAGGCCCTCCAACTCCAACATCCAGAGAGATAACCGGGGGCAACAGGGCACCATGACGACTCGTGTGAACATCACTTGACCTGGAGTTTCTCTCATAAAACAACAAGAGTGTGTCCCAAAAGAGTAGACTACTGCTTGCAGGACTTACTGCACCCAGAGGGGAGCTAATAATCTTGGCGGGGGAACGGTATATCACACTGTCACCATAGAAAAGCCTACAGACACCGTGATGATGGTGGCCAATAAGACCGGCTGGACTCCTGTTTACTTCAAAAGGCTGTTGACTCAGTGGCCATCATGGTCCTTGATCACCACTGACCCTGGACTGTCTGGGAGTTGAGCGGGCAGGGCTCTGACACCTGGTGCTGTTTGTACGTTAATTCAGGGGCCTAATTGAAGAAAGCGCAGACTACTGGTCAGAGCATCTAGGCTGGCAGAAACGGTCAGCCTAAGGTGGCCGAACAAATGTGGGGCGGGGTGAAACCGGCCCCCACAGCGTCTCTGCACATCTCTTTCCTGGACCCTTAAAGGTCATTAGAATCTATAACACTTCCAATGCTGGTGCTCAGGTGGACGAGCAGGGAGGCAGGGGTCCTGGGGACAATCAACGTCACCGGGAGGCTGCTGGGGAGAAGCTCTGACCCTCGCCCCAGGGTATGAGGGCTCCCAACTCAGCACTCAGCAGTTACAGAAGAAGGGTCTGCACCCTCAGCACTCCAAGAATGAGGAACAGGACAAAAGGCAGAGGAGGGGTTTGTCCCCAGCAAAGCCCATTAAAAATCCCTGGGAGATAAAAATAGAATCTGGGCAATAAAGTCAAGTCTAACCTTTTTTATCCTTTGTGCTTTGTCTAATTTCACGTGCTCCTAGGGTCCCGCATGCAGAGGTTCCACACCCGGCACTTCAGACCAGATTTCCTAGTGCAGAATGGCTGGGTCGACACCTCAGCTCCTGGGGCCCAGTGCAGACTCCACGATATAGAGCCTGAGCTACAGCCAACCCGGCCCTCGAGAGCTCCGCACCCTCCCTCCCACTGACTCTGACAGGATCTCTACACAGCAGCCCAGCCCACAGCCCACGGGGTAGTGCATGCTCTCACCTCTCCATTCTCTGATCAAAATATAAAGTTTCCTTTGCTTGTGAACCAAACTCAGTCTCGATCTGTTGGCCCCAATGACACTGGGCAGGGGGACACTTGTTGGGGTCCACTCTGGAAGATCAGTAACAGAAATTGAGACTATTGTAACCTCAATGAACAGATGTGTGAGCCAAACTGTAGTTAACATAGAACAGTGTATAAGGCTCGGGTAAAATAAGATGTTTCTAACACTTCCATTTGATATTTCCATCACTTTATTATAAGCAAGTTCAGTGAAAAGGTTTGTCTTATTTGTCAGGTCAATATTAGAGAAATGAAGTGATTTCTTTCCAAGGATGTACATCTAATAATCTTGGTTAAACCTTCAATCTTGTTTTAAATGCTTTTCCATTGAAAATGATACCTCTCTTTCAGCTCCCCCATTTCTGAGAAGTATAAAATCTTATAATTTATTATTACCAAAGGGGAAAGGTGGGAGGAGGGATAAATTAACAGTTTGGGATTAACACATACACACTGCTATGTATAAAATAGATCATCAACAAGGAACTACTGTATAGCACAGGGAACTACACTCAACATTTTGCAATAACCTATAAGGGGAAATAATCTGAAAAAGAATAGATATTTTTATTGATATCATCTATCAATGACAGTTAAAGTGTAACCTAAGGGAAGCTGGTGGTGAGTGCTTCTGACCCTGAAGACTTCAATCATCTAAAGTTTGGACTCTGCCTACTTCCCATGGCCCTTAATGAACATATGTGTAGCCGTAACTTAAAAACTTCCCCAGTTTGGGTTTCGGGGAGACACTGATTTTGAAAAAGCCCTGGTGTTCTCCTTACATGAATGGGACTCTTCCTACTGCTTAAACATGTCTGTCACACCCAGAGGATGGTATACCGTCTGATCGGGAAGAGTTTGGAAAAGGCATCTCATCTCCTCATCTCCTGGTGCTCGGGTTCACCCCTCCAGCGTCTTTACTAACAGTCTCCCCACTTGGAGATGTCAGCACTGTCAACATCCTGTTGCGTACAGTTTGGAATTTGTCCAGAGGATGAAGCGGAAGGATGAGGAACAATGAGAGACAAGTCCTAGGTGTTCAGACAGGCACATGTCACTCTAATTTCCAATCAGGAAGACGAATTGACCAAAGGCTAGGGTTGCCCATGGAAACAATATAGGGCTTGAGGAAATCCCGCTGCTTTGTGGCCAGTTCCCATAAACACAAGTTGAACAATGGAACTCAGGGGCAGTAAAATTCACAAAACTGCAGAGTTGAAAATATCCATCACTGAAAAATGTCTTGAGGAAAGTCAGAAAAAAGGACTTGTAAGCAAGGGAGAATGGCAGGAAAGGGATTTGAGGAGGTAGAAAGGACTCGCCATTAAGCACAAGAAAAGGAGCTGAACATTGCCAACATTGCAGTTGGCCAAAAAGGGTGTATGCGTTTTTTTCTGTATATATTCAAGAAAAGGGCATACACTTTTTTAGCCAACCAAACAGATGGGCACTGGAAGTCAATACTACAAAAGATATCACTTCGCATCAGTCAGAAGAGCCATCCTCATAAAGCGTAAACAACAGAAATGCAGGACAGGGCAACGAGAAGAGGGAGCCCTGTGAGACTTATAGTGGAAATGTATATTGCCAACGGCCATTCTGGAGAAGTGTATTGTATTTACTAAAGCATCTAAAAAATGAGCTACAGAGCATAGGGCACTTGCACTCATGGGCGTATATCTTGGGAAAAACAAAAATCGAGAGGACACAGGCACCCCAATGTTTACCCCCTCTCTGTTTAAAAGATCCTCGACTAGGATATAACTTAAATGTCTCTGGAGGGAAAAAATGGATAGAGATGTGGTACTTAGGTAGAGTGGAATATTATTCAGCCTGGAAATCAATGAAATATGGCCAGTTGTAACAACTCCGGAGGAGTTACGTATGATCATTCTAAGTGACAGAATTCAAAAAGAAAAAGACACATATCATAAGATATCACTTAAAGGTGGAATCCAAAATGGCTACACATGAAATAAATTACAAAACAAAAACATAGTCAAATATGTAGAAAACACGCATAAGGCTGCTAAACGGGAAAGGTGGGGAGGGGTTAGGCATCATCCAGGAGGTTGAAATTAGCAAAGATACCATTCCAAATACCAAACTGATAATCAACAAGGCCTACACGGTAGCTAAAAGAACTGCACTCAGCACACTCAAGTCACCGGAAAAGAATATATACGACTGGTAAGAATCTGAAAAAGAATTTATTGATGTCTCTCTGTACGTGAATCAAGTGGATGTACAGCAGCAAGAAACAGAGCTTTGAAAATCAGCTGTAACCAATATAGTAATAAATTGAAAAAAATAAACGACAGAGAGACAGAGAAAACCTCTTACAACTTTTCCTCAGGGACGGTGATGCAACATGGATTGAACACATCTAGACCCACAGCAGGATGAGACATAAGGCTGGAAACTGTTTGCGCTAAGAGAAATGTGAGGTTGGGTGAGGAAATGCACACCCTTTAAAGTAATACTACCTGGTACCCATTCAATGGGTCCCAAATCTGCAGGTTCAAGGGATCTTCCTATAGCTAAAACATGCATGGAAAACCCAGAGGACTGTACACCATGTGATCGGGAGATGTGTCTAAAATGCACCTCATTTATCCTCTCCTGGTGCTCCTGTTCACCATTCCAGCCACGCTACTTAGAATCTCCCCACTTGGAGAATCAGCACATTTAAACTTCTGTTTCACACATTTTGCAAATTGTGAGGAGGATGAACGGGAAGAGGGGGAACCAATGAGAGAATAGTTGTAGGGGTTTGGACGGGCACATATCACTCTAATTTCCCATTAAGAATAAGAATTAAAGAAAGGCTCAGCCTGCCTCGCTGGAGCCAAAATAGGGCCTGAAGCAATCCTGCGGGTTTGAGGCCAGCTCACAAAAGAACAACTTAAAAAATGGAGCTCAGGGTCACTGCAATTCACAAACCTGCAGAGTTATAAATGAAAACTAACGTCCAAAAATATGTTGAGGTAAGGCAAAGAAGAGGATCTGAATGCAAGACAGAATTGCAAGAAACAGATTTCAAGAGATAGATTGGACTCGTCTTTAACGCACATGAAAAGCGGCAGAATTTCGACAATGATGCAGTTGGCCCAAAAGGGCGTATGCGTTTTTTCCTGATTATATCCAGGAAAAAACGCATACGCACTTTATGGGCAACGAAGCAAGCAAGCAATGCAAATGTGCACAACAAAGAAGTCTCATTTCCCACCGGTCAAAAGGGCCATCCTAAAAAATTGTAAAAACCAGAAATGCAGGACAGGCCATGGAGAACAGGGAGCCTTTATACGCTGATGGGCAGTGTGTGGACTGCCGAGAGCCACTCTGGAGAAGTGTATGGTGGTTCCTAAATCATCTAAAAAACAGAGCTACAGAGCATAGGACACTTCCAATCATGGGAGTATATCTAGGGAAGTCTAAAAATCAACAAGACACAAGCACACCACAGTTTAGGGCTACTCTGTTTACAAGAACCTCAACTTCAGTACACCTTAAATATCCCAGGAAAGAGAACAATGGATAAAGAAGATGTGGTACTTATGTACAATTTCTTCACCATGAAATCAATGTAATAAGGCTCGTAGAAGGATAAAGAGTGGATTTAGGTCCGATAATACTACTTGAAATAAGTCAAACAGAAAAAGAAACATATCATAAGATATCACTTATAGAGGGAGGGTAAATATGGCTGCACAAGAAATGAATTACAGAACAGAACAGTGTCTCACATTTAGAAAACACACTTACGTCAGCTTAAGGGGAAAGGAGAGGTGGGGTGATGCATAAAACCAGAGTTTGAAATTAGCACAGATACCGTTCAATAAACCAAATAGGTATTAGACAAGATCTACACCTTGCTCAATGAACTGGCCTCAACACACCCTATACACCACAGAGAAATATATCTGAGTAATAAGAATCTTAAAACCCATGTATTGATATATCTCCATAAGGGAATCAAGTGTGTGCAGAGCGGCACAAACACAGCAGTGAAAATGAGCTAAACCCCATTATAGAAATAAATTTTAAAAACAAAACGCTGAAACAATGAAAGAGAGAAAAATTCTTACAAAATTCGCTCAGGGGCTGTGATGCAACCTGGATTGACCACATATAAACCCACAGCTGGATAAGACATAAGGCTGGACACTTGGGGCTGAGAGGATTGGTGAGCTTTGGTGAGCAACTGCCGAAAGTTTAATGCAATACTTCATGCTACTCATTCCAAGGGTCCCAACACTCCAGGTTGAAGGGAATCTTCCTACAGCTAAACCATGCTTGGGAAACCCAGCGACTGGTATACCATATGATCAGGAAAGGTTTCTAAAACACACCTCATTTTTCCTCTCCTGGGGCTCCGGATCGACATTCCAGCCGCTTTACTAACAACATCCCCACATGGAGAGTCAATGCCTTTAAGTTCTGGTATCGCACAGTCTGCAGTTAGTGCGGAGGATGAATGGGAATAGGGGGAACCAGTGAGAAAACTAGCTGTAGCGGTTTCAATGGGCACATGTCACTCTAATTTCACATCAGTAAGAAGAATTAACCAAAGGCACAGCAAGGTGCCCCAGAAGAAGAATAGAGCTTCAAGGAATCCTGTGGTTATGGGGCAAGATCACAAAAATAAGAGCTGAAAAATGGAGCTAAGGGCCACTGCAATTCAAAAACCTGCAGAGTTATAAAGGCCAACTATTTTCAAAAAATATATTGAGGTAAGGCTATGAAGAAGCATTGAAAGCAAGGCAGAATTGCAGGAAACCGATTTCAGGAGATACACTGGAATTGCATTGAAAACATATGAAGAGAGTCAGAACCTCGACAATGATGCACTTGGCCAAAAAGGGCGTATGTGTTTTTTCCTGAATATAGTCAGGAAAAAACGCATACACACTTTTTGGCCAACCAAGCAAGCATGCAAAGGAAATCTGCACTACAATGAAGTCTCACTTTCCCCTGGTCAAAAGGGCCATCTGAAAAAAGTGTAAAATCCATAAAGGCACGACAGGCCATGGAGAACTGGGAGCCTTCCAATGCTGATGGGCGGGATGTAAATTGCCAACAGCCACTCTGGAGAAGTGTATGGTGTTTCCTGAAACATCTAAAAAACAAAGCAACAGAGCCTAGGGCACTTCCACTTATGGTCCTAGAGTTTAGGGAAATTAAAATCAAAAAGACACAGCCACCCCAAAGTTTGGGATGGCTCTGTTTACAAGAACCTCATATAGGGTACAAGTTCAATATCGCAGAAAGTGAAAAATGGATAAAGAAGTTGTGGTACTTACGTACAATGCAATATCACTCAGCAATGAAATCTATGTCATCAGGCCCGTAGCAGCATAATGAGTGGATTCAGGTACGATGAATCTAACTGAAATAAGTCACACAGAAAAAGAAACATCATAAGATATCAGTAATACACGGAGTGTAAACTTGGCTACACAGGAACTGAATTACAGAACAGAACAGGGTCTCAAATTTAGAAAACCAACTTATGCTTGCTTAAGGGGAAAGGTGAGTTGGGGTGCTGCATAAAACCAGAGATTGAAATGAGCACAGATAAAGTTCCTTAAGCCAAATATGGAATAGACAAGAGCTACTCCTTGCTCAACGAAATGGACTCAACACCGCATATTAAACGCCTAAGAATGTACCTGACTAGTAAGTATCTTAAAACCTATGGATTGCTATGTCTCTGAAAGAGAATCAAGCATGTGTACAGGGGCATAAACGCAGCAGTGATAGGATTGGAGAGGTTCGGTGAGCAAATGAAGACCCTTTGAAGTCATATTGCATGGTACCCATTCCACGGGTTTCAACTACCCAGGTTTAAGGTATTCTTCCTTCAGCTAAAACATGCATGTGGAACCTAGAGTATGATCAACCATGTGATCGGGAGACGTGTTCAAATATGTCTCAGTTTTCCTCCCCTGGTACTCGGGTGCAACATTCCAGACGCTTTACTAACACTCTCCCCACTTGGAGAGTCAGCGCCTTTAACCTCCTGTTTGGCCCAGTTTGCAATTTCTGTGGAAGATGAACAGGAATAGGGAGAACCAATGAGAGACTAGCTGGAGGTGTCTGGACGGGCAAATTTAACTCTCATTTCCCACCAGGAAGAGGAAATAACCAAAGGCTCAGCGTGCCGTGCCGGAACCAGATTAGGGCCTGAAGCCATCCTGCGGTGTTGCGGCCAGGTCACAAGAAAGCGAGTTGAAGAAAGGAGCTCAGGGGCACTGTAATTCACAAACCTGCAGAGTTATAAATGACAGCTATCGTCCAAAAATATACTGAAGTAAGGCTGCCAAGAGGACTTGAAAGCGGGGCAGAATTGCAGGAAACCGATTTCAGGAGGTAGACTGGAATTGCTTTGAAAGCATAGGAAAAGAGGCAGAACGTCCACAATGATGCACTTGGCCAAAAAGGGCGTATGCGTTTTTTCCTGAATATATTCAGGAAAAAACGCATACGCCCTTTTTGGACAACCAAGCAAGCTTGCAAAGGAAATCTGCACTACAATGAAGTCTCACTTCCCCCCGGTCAAAATGGCCATCTGAAAAAAGTGTAAAATCCAGAAAGGCAGGACAGGCCATGGAGAACTGGGAGCCTTGTTATGCTGATGGGCGGGATGTAAATTGCCAACAGACACTCGGGAGAAGTGTATGGTGTTTCCTGAAACATCTAAAAAACAAAGCAACAGAGCCTAGGGCACTTCCACTTATGGTCCTATAGCTTAGGGAAATTAAAATCAAAAAGACACAGCCACCCCAAAGTTTGGGACGCCTCTGTTTACAAGAACCTCGTTTACAGTACAAGTTCAACATCGCAGAAAGTGAAAAATGGATAAAGAAGGTGTGGTATTTACTTACAAAGCAATATCACTCAGCAATGAAATCTATGTCATCAGGCCCTTAGCAGCACAATGAGTGGATTCAGGTATGATGATTCTAACTGAAATAAGTCACACAGAAAAAGAAACATCATAAGATATCAGTAATACACGGAATGTAAACTTGGCTACACAGGAACTGAATTACAGAACAGAACAGGGTCTCAAATTTAGAAAACCAACTTATGCTTGCTTAAGGGGAAAGGTGAGTTGGGGTGCTGCATAAAACCAGAGATTGAAATGAGCACAGATAAAGTTCCTTAAGCCAAATATGGAATAGACAAGAGCTACTCCTTGCTCAACGAAATGGACTCAACACCGCATATTAAACGCCTAAGAATGTACCTGACTAGTAAGTATCTTAAAACCTATGGATTGCTATGTGTCCGAAAGAGAATCAAGCATGTGTACAGGGGCATAAACGCAGCAGTGATAGGATTGGAGAGGTTCGGTGAGCAAATGAAGACCCTTTGAAGTCATATTGCATGGTACCCATTCCACGGGTTTCAACTACCCAGGTTTAAGGTATTCTTCCTTCAGCTAAAACATGCATGTGGAACCTAGAGTATGATCAACCATGTGATCGGGAGACGTGTTCAAATATGTCTCAGTTTTCCTCCCCTGGTACTCGGGTGCAACATTCCAGACGCTTTACTAACACTCTCCCCACTTGGAGAGTCAGCGCCTTTAACCTCCTGTTTGGCCCAGTTTGCAATTTCTGTGGAAGATGAACAGGAATAGGGAGAACCAATGAGAGACTAGCTGGAGGTGTCTGGACGGGCAAATTTAACTCTCATTTCCCACCAGGAAGAGGAAATAACCAAAGGCTCAGCGTGCCGTGCCGGAACCAGATTAGGGCCTGAAGCCATCCTGCGGTGTTGCGGCCAGCTCACAAGAAAGCGAGTTGAAGAAAGGAGCTCAGGGGCACTGTAATTCACAAACCTGCAGAGTTATAAATGACAGCTATCGTCCAAAAATATACTGAAGTAAGGCTGCCAAGAGGACTTGAAAGCGGGGCAGAATTGCAGGAAACCAATTTCAGGAGGTAGACTGGAATTGCTTTGAAAGCATAGGAAAAGAGGCAGAACGTCCACAATGATGCACTTGGCCAAAAAGGGTGTATGCGTTTTTTCCTGAATATATTCAGGAAAAAACGCATACGCCCTTTTTGGACAACCAAGCAAGCTTGCAAAGGAAATCTGCACTACAATGAAGTCTCACTTCCCCCCGGTCAAAATGGCCATCTGAAAAAAGTGTAAAATCCAGAAAGGCAGGACAGGCCATGGAGAACTGGGAGCCTTGTTATGCTGATGGGCGGGATGTAAATTGCCAACAGACACTCGGGAGAAGTGTATGGTGTTTCCTGAAACATCTAAAAAACAAAGCAACAGAGCCTAGGGCACTTCCACTTATGGTCCTATAGCTTAGGGAAATTAAAATCAAAAAGACACAGCCACCCCAAAGTTTGGGACGCCTCTGTTTACAAGAACCTCGTTTACAGTACAAGTTCAACATCGCAGAAAGTGAAAAATGGATAAAGAAGGTGTGGTATTTACTTACAAAGCAATATCACTCAGCAATGAAATCTATGTCATCAGGCCCTTAGCAGCACAATGAGTGGATTCAGGTATGATGATTCTAACTGAAATAAGTCACACAGAAAAAGAAACATCATAAGATATCAGTAATACACGGAATGTAAACTTGGCTACACAGGAACTGAATTACAGAACAGAACAGGGTCTCAAATTTAGAAAACCAACTTATGCTTGCTTAAGGGGAAAGGTGAGTTGGGGTGCTGCATAAAACCAGAGATTGAAATGAGCACAGATAAAGTTCCTTAAGCCAAATATGGAATAGACAAGAGCTACTCCTTGCTCAACGAAATGGATTCAACACCGCATATTAAACGCCTAAGAATGTACCTGACTAGTAAGTATCTTAAAACCTATGGATTGCTATGTCTCCGAAAGAGAATCAAGCATGTGTACAGGGGCATAAACGCAGCAGTGATAGGATTGGAGAGGTTCGGTGAACAAATGAAGACCCTTTGAAGTCATATTGCATGGTACCCATTCCACGGGTCTCAACTCTCCAGGTTTAAGGTATTCTTCCTTCAGCTAAAACATGCATGTGGAACCCAGAGTATGATCAACCATGTGAACGGGAGACGTGTTCAAATATGTCTCAGTTTTCGTACCCTGGTACTCGGGTGCAACATTCCAGACGCTTTACTAACACTCTCCCGACTTGGAGAGTCAGTCCCTTTAACCTCCTGTTTGGCCCAGTTTTCAATTTCTGTGGAAGATGAACAGGAATAGCGAGAACCAATGAGAGACTAGCTGGAGGTGTCTGGACGGGCAAATTTAACTCTCATTTCCCACCAGGAAGAGGAAATAACCAAAGGCTCAGTGTGCCGTGCCGGAACCAGATTAGGGCCTGAAGCCATCCTGCGGTGTTGCGGCCAGCTCAAAAGAAAGCGAGTTGAAGAAAGGAGCTCAGGGGCACTGTAATTCACAAACCTGCAGAGTTATAAATGACAGCTATCGTCCAAAAATATACTGAAGTAAGGCTGCCAAGAGGACTTGAAAGCGGGGCAGAATTGCAGGAAACCGATTTCAGGAGGTAGACTGGAATTGCATTGAAAGCATAGGAAAAGAGGCAGAACGTCCACAATGATGCACTTGGCCAAAAAGTGCGTATGCGTTTTTTCCTGAATATATTCAGGAAAAAACGCATACGCCCTTTTTGGCCAACCAAGCAAGCTTGCAAAGGAAATCTGCACTACAATGAAGTCTCACTTCCCCCCGGTGAAAATGGACATCTGAAAAAAGTGTAAAATCCAGAAAGGCAGGACAGGCCATGGAGAACTGGGAGCCTTGTTATGCTGATGGGCGGGATGTAAATTGCCAACAGACACTCGGGAGAAGTGTATGGTGTTTCCTGAAACATCTAAAAAACAAAGCAACAGAGCCTAGGGCACTTCCACTTATGGTCCTATAGCTTAGGGAAATTAAAATCAAAAAGACACAGCCACCCCAAAGTTTGGGACGCCTCTGTTTACAAGAACCTCGTTTACAGTACAAGTTCAACATCGCAGAAAGTGAAAAATGGATAAAGAACATGTGATATTTACTTACAAAGCAATATCACTCAGTAATGAAATCTATGTCATCAGGCCCTTAGCAGCACAATGAGTGGATTCAGGTATGATGATTCTAACTGAAATAAGTCACACAGAAAAAGAAACATCATAAGATATCAGTAATACACGGAATGTAAACTTGGTTACACAGGAACTGAATTCCAAAACAGAACAGGGTCTCAAATTTAGAAAACCAACTTATGCTTGCTTAAGGGTAAAGGTGAGTTGGGGTGCTGCATAAAACCAGAGATTGAAATGAGCACTGATAAAGTTCCTTAAGCCAAATATGGAATAGACAAGAGCTACTCCTGGCTCAACGAAATGGACTCAACACCGCATATTAAACGCCTAAGAATGTACCTGACTAGTAAGTATCTTAAAACCTATGGATTGCTATGTCTCCGAAAGAGAATCAAGCATGTGTACAGGGGCATAAATGCAGCAGTGATAGGATTGGAGAGTTTCGGTGAACAAATGAAGACCCTTTGAAGTCATATTGCATGGTACCCATTACACGGGTCTCAACTCTCCAGGTTTAAGGTATTCTTCCTTCAGCTAAAACATGCATGTGGAACCCAGAGTATGATCAACCGTGTGAACGGGAGACGTGTTCAAATATGTCTCAGTTTTCGTACCCTGGTACTCGGGTGCAACATTCCAGATGCTTTACTAAAACTCTCCCGACTTGGAGAGTCAGTCCCTTTAACCTCCTGTTTGGCCCAGTTTGCAATTTCTGCGGAAGATGAACAGGAATAGCGAGAACCAATGAGATACTAGCTGGAGGTGTCTGGACGGGCAAATTTAACTCTCATTTCCCACCAGGAAGAGGAATTAACCAAAGGCTCAGCGTGCCGTGCCGGAACCAGATTAGGGCCTGAAGCCATCCTGCGGTGTTGCGGTCAGCTCACAAGAAAGCGAGTTGAAGAAAGGAGCTCAGGGGCACTGTAATTCACAAACCTGCAGAGTTATAAATGACAGCTATCGTCCAAAAATATACTGAAGTAAGGCTGCCAAGAGGACTTGAAAGCGGGGCAGAATTGCAGGAAACCGATTTCAGGAGGTAGACTGGAATTGCATTGAAAGCATAGGAAAAGAGGCAGAACGTCCACAATGATGCACTTGGCCAAAAAGGGCGTATGCGTTTTTTCCTGAATATATTCAGGAAAAAACGCATACGCCCTTTTTGGCCAACCAAGCAAGCTTGCAAAGGAAATCTGCACTACAATGAAGTCTCACTTCCCCCCGGTCAAAAGGGCCATCTGAAAAAAGTGTAAAATCCAGAAAGGCAGGACAGGCCATGGAGAACTGGGAGCCTTGTTATGCTGATGGGCGGGATGTAAATTGCCAACAGCCACTCGGGAGAAGTGTATGGTGTTTCCTGAAACATCTAAAAAACAAAGCAACAGAGCCTAGGGCACTTCCACTTATGGTCCTATAGCTTAGGGAAATTAAAATCAAAAAGACATAGCCACCCCAAAGTTTGAGACGCCTCTGTTTACAAGAACCTCGTTTACAGTACAAGTTCAACATCGCAGAAAGTGAAAAATGGATAAAGAACATGTGGTATTTACTTACAAAGCAATATCACTCAGCAATGAAATCTATGTCATCAGGCCCTTAGCAGCACAATGAGTGGATTCAGGTATGATGATTCTAACTGAAATAAGTCACACAGAAAAAGAAACATCATAAGATATCAGTAATACACGGAATGTAAACTTGGCTACACAGGAACTGAATTACAGAACAGAACAGGGTCTCAAATTTAGAAAACCAACTTATGCTTGCTTAAGGGGAAAGGTGAGTTGGGGTGCTGCATAAAACCAGAGATTGAAATGAGCACAGATAAATTTCCTTAAGCCAAATATGGAATAGACAAGAGCTACTCCTTGCTCAACGAAATGGACTCAACACCGCATATTAAACGCCAAAGAATGTACCTGACTAGTAAGTATCTTAAAACCTATGGATTGCTATGTCTCCGAAAGAGAATCAAGCATGTGTACAAGCGCATAAACGCAGCAGTGATAGGATTGGAGAGGTTCGGTGAACAAATGAAGACCCTTTGAAGTCATATTGCATGGTACCCATTCCACGGGTCTCAACTCTCCAGGTTTAAGGTATTCTTCCTTCAGCTAAAACATGCATGTGGAACCCAGAGTATGACCAACCGTGTGAACGGGAGACGTGTTCAAATATGTCTCAGTTTTCGTACCCTGGTACTCGGGTGCAACATTCCAGACGCTTTACTAACATTCTCCCCACTTGGAGAGTCAGCGCCTTTAACCTCCTGTTTGGCCCAGTTTGCAATTTCTGCGGAAGATGAACAGGAATAGGGAGAACCAATGAGAGACTAGCTGGAGGTGTCTGGACGGGCAAATTTAACTCTCATTTCCCACCAGGAAGAGGAAATAACCAAAGGCTCAGCGTGCCGTACCGGAACCAGATTAGGGCCTGAAGCCATCCTGCGGTGTTGCGGCCAGGTCACAAGAAAGCGAGTTGAAGAAAGGAGCTCAGGGGCACTGTAATTCACAAACCTGCAGAGTTATAAATGACAGCTATCGTCCAAAAATATACTGAAGTAAGGCTGCCAAGAGGACTTGAAAGTGGGGCAGAATTGCAGGAAACCGATTTCAGGAGGTAGACTGGAATTGCATTGAAAGCATAGGAAAAGAGGCAGAACGTCCACAATGATGCACTTGGCCAAAAAGGGCGTATGCGTTTTTTCCTGAATATATTCAGGAAAAAACGCATACGCCCTTTTTGGCCAACCAAGCAAGCTTGCAAAGGAAATCTGCACTACAATGAAGTCTCACTTCCCCCCGGTCAAAAGGGCCATCTGAAAAAAGTGTAAAATCCAGAAAGGCAGGATAGACCATGGAGAACTGGGAGCCTTGTTATGCTGATGGGCGGGATGTAAATTGCCAACAGACACTCGGGAGAAGTGTATGGTGTTTCCTGAAACATCTAAAAAACAAAGCAACAGAGCCTAGGGCACTTCCACTTATGGTCCGATAGCTTAGGGAAATTAAAATCAAAAAAACACAGCCACCCCAAAGTTTGGGACACGTCTGTTTACAAGAACCTCGCTTACCGTACAAGTTCAATATCACAGAAAGTGAAAAATGGATAAAGAACTTGTGGTACTTACGTACAATGCAGTATCACTCAGCAATGAAATCTATGTCATCAGGCCCGTAGCAGCATAATGAGTGGATTCAGGTACGATGATTCTCACTGAAATAAGTCACACAGAAAAAGAAACATCATAAGATATCAATAATACACGGAATGTAAACTTGGCTACATAGGAACTGAATTCCAAAACAGAACAGGGTCTCAAATTTAGAAAACCAACTTATGCTTGCTTAAGGGGAAAGATGAGTTGGGGTGCTGCATAAAACCAGAGATTGAAATGAGCACAGATAAAGTTCCTTAAGCCAAATATGGAATAGACAAGAGCTACTCCTTGCTCAACGAAATGGACTCAACACCGCATATTAAACGCCTAAGAATGTACCTGACTAGTAAGTATCTTAAAACCTATGGATTGCTATGTCTCCGAAAGAGAATCAAGCATGTGTACAGGGGCATAAACGCAGCAGTGATAGGATTGGAGAGGTTCGGTGAACAAATGAAGACCCTTTGAAGTCATATTGCATGGTACCCATTCCACGGGTCTCAACTCTCCAGGTTTAAGGTATTCTTCCTTCAGCTAAAACATGCATGTGGAACCCAGAGTATGATCAACCATGTGAACGGGAGACGTGTTCAAATATGTCTCAGTTTTCGTACCCTGGTACTCGGGTGCAACATTCCAGACGCTTTACTAACACTCTCCCGACTTGGAGAGTCCGTCCCTTTAACCTCCTGTTTGGCCCAGTTTTCAATTTCTGTGGAAGATGAACAGGAATAGCGAGAACCAATGAGAGACTAGCTGGAGGTGTCTGGACGGGCAAATTTAACTCTCATTTCCCACCAGGAAGAGGAAATAACCAAAGGCTCAGCGTGCCGTGCCGGAACAAGATTAGGGCCTGAAGCCATCCTGCGGTGTTGCGGCCAGGTCACAAGAAAACGAGTTGAAGAAAGGAGCTCAGGGGCACTGTAATTCACAAACCTGCAGAGTTATAAATGACAGCTATCGTCCAAAAATATACTGAAGTAAGGCTGCCAAGAGGACTTGAAAGTGGGGCAGAATTGCAGGAAACCGATTTCAGGAGGTAGACTGGAATTGCATTGAAAGCATAGGAAAAGAGGCAGAACGTCCACAATGATGCACTTGGTCAAAAAGGGCGTATGCGTTTTTTCCTGAATATATTCAGGAAAAAACGCATACGCCCTTTTTGGCCAACCAAGCAAGCTTGCAAAGGAAATCTGCACTACAATGAAGTCTCACTTCCCCCCGGTCAAAAGGGCCATCTGAAAAAAGTGTAAAATCCAGAAAGGCAGGACAGGCCATGGAGAACTGGGTGCCTTGTTATGCTGATGGGCTGGATGTAAATTGCCAACAGACACTCGGGAGAAGTGTATGGTGTTTCCTGAAACATCTAAAAAACAAAGCAACAGAGCCTAGGGCACTTCCACTTATGGTCCTATAGCTTAGGGAAATTAAAATCAAAAAGACACAGCCACCCCAAAGTTTGGGATGGCTCTGTTTACAAGAACCTCATATACGGTACAAGTTCAATATCGCAGAAAATGAAAAATGGATAAAGAAATTGTGGTACTTACGTACAATGCAATATCACTCAGCAATGAAATCTATGTCATCAGGCCCGTAGCAGCATAATGAGTGGATTCAGGTACGATGAATCTAACTGAAATAAGTCACACAGAAAAAGAAACATCATAAGATATCAGTAATACACGGAATGTAATCTTGCCTACACAGGAACTGAATTCCAAAACAGAACAGGGTCTCAAATTTAGAAAACCAACTTATGCTTGCTTAAGGGGAAAGGTGAGTTGGGGTGCTGCATAAAACCAGAGATTGAAATGAGCACTGATAAAGTTCCTTAAGCCATATATGGAATAGACAAGAGCTACTCCTTGCTCAACGAAATGGACTCAACACCCCATATTAAACGCCTAAGAATGTACCTGACTAATAAGTATCTTAAAACCGATGGATTGCTATGTCTCCAAAAGAGAATCAAGCATGTGTATAGGGGCATAAACGCAGCAGTGATAGGATTGGAGAGGTTCGGTGAGCAAATGAAGACCCTTTGAAGTCATATTGCATGGTACCCATTCCACGGGTCTCAACTCTCCAGGTTTAAGGTATTCTTCCTTCAGCTAAAACATGCATGTGGAACCTAGAGTATGATCAACCGTGTGAATGGGAGACGTGTTCAAATATGTCTCAGTTTTCGTACCCTGGTACTCGGGTGCAACATTCCAGACGCTTTACTAACACTCTCCCCACTTGGAGAGTCAGCGCCTTTAACCTCCTGTTTGGCCCAGTTTGCAATTTCTGCGGAAGATGAACAGGAATAGGGAGAACCAATGAGAGACTAGCTGGAGGTGTCTGGACGGGCAAATTTAACTCTCATTTCCCACCAGGAAGAGGAATTAACCAAAGGCTCAGCGTGCCGTGCCGGAACCAGATTAGGGCCTGAAGCCATCCTGCGGTGTTGCGGCCAGCTCAAAAGAAAGCGAGTTGAAGAAAGGAGCTCAGGGGCACTGTAATTCACAAACCTGCAGAGTTATAAATGACAGCTATCGTCCAAAAATATACTGAAGTAAGGCTGCCAAGAGGACTTGAAAGCGGGGCAGAATTGCAGGAAACCGATTTCAGGAGGTAGACTGGAATTGCATTGAAAGCATAGGAAAAGAGGCAGAACGTCCACAATGATGCACTTGGCCAAAAAGGGCGTATGCGTTTTTTCCTGAATATATTCAGGAAAAAACGCATACGCCCTTTTTGGCCAACCAAGCAATCTTGCAAAGGAAATCTGCACTACAATGAAGTCTCACTTCCCCCCGGTCAAAAGGGCCATCTGAAAAAAGTGTAAAATCCAGAAAGGCAGGACAGGCCATGGAGAACTGGGAGCCTTGTTATGCTGATGGGCGGGATGTAAATTGCCAACAGACACTCGGGAGAAGTGTATGGTGTTTCCGGAAACATCTAAAAAACAAAGCAACAGAGCCTAGGGCACTTCCACTTATGGTCCTATAGCTTAGGGAAATTAAAATCAAAAAGACACAGCCACCCCAAAGTTTGGGACGCCTCTGTTTACAAGAACCTCATTTACCGTTCAAGTTCAATATCACAGAAAGTGAAAAATGGATAAAGAACTTGTGGTACTTACGTACAATGCAGTATCACTCAGCAATGAAATCTATGTCATCAGGCCCGTAGCAGCATAATGAGTGGATTCAGGTACGATGATTCTAACTGAAATAAGTCACACAGAAAATGAAACATCATAAGGTATCACTAATACACGGAATGTGAACTTGGCTACACATGAACTGAATTACAAAACAGAACTGGGTCTCAAGTTTAGAAAACCAACTTATGCCTGCTTAAGGGGGAAGGTGAGTTGGGGTGCTGCATAAAAGCAGAGTTTGAAATTAGCACAGATACCGTTCCATAAGCCAAATATGTAATAGACTAGACCTACCCCTTGCTCAACGAAATGGATTCAACAATGAGGTATCACCTCACACCTGGTAGAATAGGCATCATAGAAAATATACAAACAAAAAATGCTGGAAAGGGTGTGGAGAAAAGGAACCCTCTTCCACTACTGTTGGGAATATAAATTGATACAGTCATTATGGAGAACAATATGGAATTTCTTATGAAACTAACAATAGAATTACCATATGATACAGCAATCCCAGTACTGGACATATACCCAGACAAAACCATAAATCAAAAAGAGTCATTCACCGCAATGTTCATTGCATCACTATTTACAATATCGAGGTAATGGAAGCAACTTAAATGCCCACAGACAGACGAATGCATAAAGCTGTGGTACATATATAAAATGGAATATTACTAAGCCATGAAAAGGAATGAAATTGGGTCATTTGTAGAGACGTCGATGGATCTAGAGACTGTCATACAGAGTGAAGTAAGTCTGAAAGAGAAAAACAAATCTTGTATATTCATGCATATATGTGGAACCTAGAAAAACTGTACAGATTAACCATTTTGCAAGGCATAAATAGAGCAACAGATGTAGACAACAAACGTATGGACAACAAGGGGGGAAAGCTGTTGGGGGGGTGGTGGTGGGAGGAGTTGAGAGACTGGGATTGGCATGTATACATTTATATGTATAAAATAGATAACCAATAAGAACCTGCTGTATAAAAATATAAAATAAAATTCAAAATTAAAAAGAAATAAAATTTAAAAAATAAAACAAAAAACAATTATTCCCTGCACATACATGTATTTATATGAATAAATTATTTCCATGCTTATATCTGTAAATACAAAAAAGAGGAATAAAATCTACCTTGAACCAAAAACGAAAAAGAGAAAAAAAACACAGAACCCACCAGTTACACAGAGGAAAACCGTATCAGGGCACTTGCTCCAGTTGTAAACAATTCTGAAGTTGGTCAGTGGTGGGGAATCGTCTCCCATTCAGCCAGCAGCCCCCACGCAACAAGCGTCCTCATTGCAAAGCTGGGGCACCGTGCCGAGGCATCTGTGAGTAAATGTGAGCTGAGCCCCAGGCCAGTTGCTGCTGAACTATTCCCACCCGTCCCAGGTAAAACACCTGAATATATACAAGGACTTGAAAGCCTAGAGGAAGGGCCATAGAGCCACACAAGTGACAGCATGCAGGCCGACTTGGTGCCTGCAGGCCAGCCAGGATGGTCCTGGCCCTGGGTGCTCTTCTGGAAGATTTCCATTTCCCTGCCTGAGATACCCGTCCTGTCCCTGCCCCCACGGCTTTTTTCCTTCCTCACCTCTGCCCAGGGAGAAATTCCAGCAGCAGGTATGGGTGACACATCCTCTTCTTTAGCAGGTGGCAGCCTGGCAACTGCTGCAGAAAGTCCAGCAGAGCCCCACTCACACTGGGCCACCCACAAAGCCGTGGCCTCTCACTCCCTCCCACCAGCCCAGCCCCGAGACTGCTGACAGGGCAGAGAAAATGGCGTCAGGCACGGCTGCAGGGGCTCTCGCTGCCTGGAGTGGTATTTATATTGATCTCAACCCAGGCACACCTGGGGAGGGCTGGCCGGCACGGTAAGGCTGCCCAGGTCAGCCAATCATCACCCCTCAGGGGCTCACAGTTGCAGAAAATGGAACTTGCTGAACTGGCCACGTCCAAGGAACAGGTGTGGGCTCCTGAGAGTCAGGATAGACAAGGGGCTGCAGCTTTGGCTTGTTTTCTAATCATTTTATCTGGCCCATGAGTGGGAGACAACTTCAAGAAAACCCTCTCCTAATGAGAGGAACCCAGGAGTCAGGGAGAGGAGGGGTGGGTGGTGGTTGGAGACAGAGGCCTGGTGCCCCGGGTGCAGTGGAAGTCTCTGGAAGACCAGGTGGAGGGAGGCCTCACGGAGTGATGCCCAGGGTCACAGACCTGTCGCAGCTGCTGTTTGTTAGTTCAAGTCCTGCTCTGAGGTGCTCTGTGTCAGCTCTGAGCGACAGGTGAGCTGGGGGTGCTCTGCAATGAGGGCTATGTGCACGGTTCCTGTGTGCCCAGCCCTGCCACGGTACCTGCAAGGGTAGCTCTGTATCCTGGGAGGGCCCTGACCACGAGAGCCCCGTGGGCTGGGGTGGGGGTGGGGTACCTGCCCAGGTGAGCTCCATATTCTGGGATTGGTCTGACCACGAGAGCCCCATGGGCTGCTGGGGACCTGGTAAAGGATGTCAGGACAGTCAGTGAAGCCACCGAGGATATACCTCCAGTTGCTCCTAATTCCTACACCCTGCTGGTCATTCTACCAACCACCAGGACATGGTATTCTGTATTAGTCTTCAATGATGCCTTCTTTTGTATTCCATTAGTCCCAGAGTCACAAGAAATTTTGGCTTGTGAGTGGCAGGACTCAACATACAACTAAAACAATACTTCCGGGCCGTTCGGCCCCAAGGGTGCAAAAATTCCCACACCATCTTTGGGGAAAGCTTAGCTAAAGACCTAAAAGTTCTACCTCTGGAAAAGGAAACCCTCCTTCAATATGCAGACGACATTCTGATCGCCAGCCCTACTAAGGAGGCCTCTGAACTACCAAGCCAATAAAGGATAGAAGTTGTCCAAGAAAAAGCTCAAATATCACAGACTGCGGTGACCTGCCTGGGCTTCATTCTCACAGAAGGTCAGAGAAGCCCATCCCAGGAAAGGGAAGAAACCATTTTCAGCCTTACCCCTTTCTAAAACTAGAAGACAGCTTAGGGGTTCCTGGGGAGGCCAGGGTTTGCTGCTTCTGGATCCCTAACTACAGTCTACTAGCTGGGCCTCTATATGAAACACTGAAAGGAAAAGATGATGATCCTTTGGAATAGAATCCAGAAGTGGCCTTTCAAGAATGGAAAGAGCAGTCAATTCAGACCCTTGCCCTGGAACTCCCTAATTTAGCTAAACCCTTTGACCTTTACATTCCCGGTGAAAGGTGAATCGCCATTGGAGAATTAGTGCAAAAACTGGGACCACTTGAAATGGAACAATGCAAGAATGCCATCCAGGTAGGATAAACTACGGTCACTAAGGGGCTTGGCCCACTGCCACATCTGGCCAAGATAATGGCGGTATCTAAAAACCTGGAAATCAGCAGCCCAAAAGGCCACCTCCCTCCTAAGGGAAAAGGACCCCACGTGGTGATCCTAACCACCAACCATGCCCTGAAGTTGCAGGGTTCGCTCCGTGGGCACACCGACCTTGAGTGAGGAGGCCCTCCAACTCCAACATCCAGAGAGATAACCGGGGGCAACAGGGCACCATGACGACTCGTGTGAACATCACTTGACCTGGAGTTTCTCTCATAAAACAACAAGAGTGTGTCCCAAAAGAGTAGACTACTGCTTGCAGGACTTACTGCACCCAGAGGGGAGCTAATAATCTTGGCGGGGGAACGGTATATCACACTGTCACCATAGAAAAGCCTACAGACACCGTGATGATGGTGGCCAATAAGACCGGCTGGACTCCTGTTTACTTCAAAAGGCTGTTGACTCAGTGGCCATCATGGTCCTTGATCACCACTGACCCTGGACTGTCTGGGAGTTGAGCGGGCAGGGCTCTGACACCTGGTGCTGTTTGTACGTTAATTCAGGGGCCTAATTGAAGAAAGCGCAGACTACTGGTCAGAGCATCTAGGCTGGCAGAAACGGTCAGCCTAAGGTGGCCGAACAAATGTGGGGCGGGGTGAAACCGGCCCCCACAGCGTCTCTGCACATCTCTTTCCTGGACCCTTAAAGGTCATTAGAATCTATAACACTTCCAATGCTGGTGCTCAGGTGGACGAGCAGGGAGGCAGGGGTCCTGGGGACAATCAACGTCACCGGGAGGCTGCTGGGGAGAAGCTCTGACCCTCGCCCCAGGGTATGAGGGCTCCCAACTCAGCACTCAGCAGTTACAGAAGAAGGGTCTGCACCCTCAGCACTCCAAGAATGAGGAACAGGACAAAAGGCAGAGGAGGGGTTTGTCCCCAGCAAAGCCCATTAAAAATCCCTGGGAGATAAAAATAGAATCTGGGCAATAAAGTCAAGTCTAACCTTTTTTATCCTTTGTGCTTTGTCTAATTTCACGTGCTCCTAGGGTCCCGCATGCAGAGGTTCCACACCCGGCACTTCAGACCAGATTTCCTAGTGCAGAATGGCTGGGTCGACACCTCAGCTCCTGGGGCCCAGTGCAGACTCCACGATATAGAGCCTGAGCTACAGCCAACCCGGCCCTCGAGAGCTCCGCACCCTCCCTCCCACTGACTCTGACAGGATCTCTACACAGCAGCCCAGCCCACAGCCCACGGGGTAGTGCATGCTCTCACCTCTCCATTCTCTGATCAAAATATAAAGTTTCCTTTGCTTGTGAACCAAACTCAGTCTCGATCTGTTGGCCCCAATGACACTGGGCAGGGGGACACTTGTTGGGGTCCACTCTGGAAGATCAGTAACAGAAATTGAGACTATTGTAACCTCAATGAACAGATGTGTGAGCCAAACTGTAGTTAACATAGAACAGTGTATAAGGCTCGGGTAAAATAAGATGTTTCTAACACTTCCATTTGATATTTCCATCACTTTATTATAAGCAAGTTCAGTGAAAAGGTTTGTCTTATTTGTCAGGTCAATATTAGAGAAATGAAGTGATTTCTTTCCAAGGATGTACATCTAATAATCTTGGTTAAACCTTCAATCTTGTTTTAAATGCTTTTCCATTGAAAATGATACCTCTCTTTCAGCTCCCCCATTTCTGAGAAGTATAAAATCTTATAATTTATTATTACCAAAGGGGAAAGGTGGGAGGAGGGATAAATTAACAGTTTGGGATTAACACATACACACTGCTATGTATAAAATAGATCATCAACAAGGAACTACTGTATAGCACAGGGAACTACACTCAACATTTTGCAATAACCTATAAGGGGAAATAATCTGAAAAAGAATAGATATTTTTATTGATATCATCTATCAATGACAGTTAAAGTGTAACCTAAGGGAAGCTGGTGGTGAGTGCTTCTGACCCTGAAGACTTCAATCATCTAAAGTTTGGACTCTGCCTACTTCCCATGGCCCTTAATGAACATATGTGTAGCCGTAACTTAAAAACTTCCCCAGTTTGGGTTTCGGGGAGACACTGATTTTGAAAAAGCCCTGGTGTTCTCCTTACATGAATGGGACTCTTCCTACTGCTTAAACATGTCTGTCACACCCAGAGGATGGTATACCGTCTGATCGGGAAGAGTTTGGAAAAGGCATCTCATCTCCTCATCTCCTGGTGCTCGGGTTCACCCCTCCAGCGTCTTTACTAACAGTCTCCCCACTTGGAGATGTCAGCACTGTCAACATCCTGTTGCGTACAGTTTGGAATTTGTCCAGAGGATGAAGCGGAAGGATGAGGAACAATGAGAGACAAGTCCTAGGTGTTCAGACAGGCACATGTCACTCTAATTTCCAATCAGGAAGACGAATTGACCAAAGGCTAGGGTTGCCCATGGAAACAATATAGGGCTTGAGGAAATCCCGCTGCTTTGTGGCCAGTTCCCATAAACACAAGTTGAACAATGGAACTCAGGGGCAGTAAAATTCACAAAACTGCAGAGTTGAAAATATCCATCACTGAAAAATGTCTTGAGGAAAGTCAGAAAAAAGGACTTGTAAGCAAGGGAGAATGGCAGGAAAGGGATTTGAGGAGGTAGAAAGGACTCGCCATTAAGCACAAGAAAAGGAGCTGAACATTGCCAACATTGCAGTTGGCCAAAAAGGGTGTATGCGTTTTTTTCTGTATATATTCAAGAAAAGGGCATACACTTTTTTAGCCAACCAAACAGATGGGCACTGGAAGTCAATACTACAAAAGATATCACTTCGCATCAGTCAGAAGAGCCATCCTCATAAAGCGTAAACAACAGAAATGCAGGACAGGGCAACGAGAAGAGGGAGCCCTGTGAGACTTATAGTGGAAATGTATATTGCCAACGGCCATTCTGGAGAAGTGTATTGTATTTACTAAAGCATCTAAAAAATGAGCTACAGAGCATAGGGCACTTGCACTCATGGGCGTATATCTTGGGAAAAACAAAAATCGAGAGGACACAGGCACCCCAATGTTTACCCCCTCTCTGTTTAAAAGATCCTCGACTAGGATATAACTTAAATGTCTCTGGAGGGAAAAAATGGATAGAGATGTGGTACTTAGGTAGAGTGGAATATTATTCAGCCTGGAAATCAATGAAATATGGCCAGTTGTAACAACTCCGGAGGAGTTACGTATGATCATTCTAAGTGACAGAATTCAAAAAGAAAAAGACACATATCATAAGATATCACTTAAAGGTGGAATCCAAAATGGCTACACATGAAATAAATTACAAAACAAAAACATAGTCAAATATGTAGAAAACACGCATAAGGCTGCTAAACGGGAAAGGTGGGGAGGGGTTAGGCATCATCCAGGAGGTTGAAATTAGCAAAGATACCATTCCAAATACCAAACTGATAATCAACAAGGCCTACACGGTAGCTAAAAGAACTGCACTCAGCACACTCAAGTCACCGGAAAAGAATATATACGACTGGTAAGAATCTGAAAAAGAATTTATTGATGTCTCTCTGTACGTGAATCAAGTGGATGTACAGCAGCAAGAAACAGAGCTTTGAAAATCAGCTGTAACCAATATAGTAATAAATTGAAAAAAATAAACGACAGAGAGACAGAGAAAACCTCTTACAACTTTTCCTCAGGGACGGTGATGCAACATGGATTGAACACATCTAGACCCACAGCAGGATGAGACATAAGGCTGGAAACTGTTTGCGCTAAGAGAAATGTGAGGTTGGGTGAGGAAATGCACACCCTTTAAAGTAATACTACCTGGTACCCATTCAATGGGTCCCAAATCTGCAGGTTCAAGGGATCTTCCTATAGCTAAAACATGCATGGAAAACCCAGAGGACTGTACACCATGTGATCGGGAGATGTGTCTAAAATGCACCTCATTTATCCTCTCCTGGTGCTCCTGTTCACCATTCCAGCCACGCTACTTAGAATCTCCCCACTTGGAGAATCAGCACATTTAAACTTCTGTTTCACACATTTTGCAAATTGTGAGGAGGATGAACGGGAAGAGGGGGAACCAATGAGAGAATAGTTGTAGGGGTTTGGACGGGCACATATCACTCTAATTTCCCATTAAGAATAAGAATTAAAGAAAGGCTCAGCCTGCCTCGCTGGAGCCAAAATAGGGCCTGAAGCAATCCTGCGGGTTTGAGGCCAGCTCACAAAAGAACAACTTAAAAAATGGAGCTCAGGGTCACTGCAATTCACAAACCTGCAGAGTTATAAATGAAAACTAACGTCCAAAAATATGTTGAGGTAAGGCAAAGAAGAGGATCTGAATGCAAGACAGAATTGCAAGAAACAGATTTCAAGAGATAGATTGGACTCGTCTTTAACGCACATGAAAAGCGGCAGAATTTCGACAATGATGCAGTTGGCCCAAAAGGGCGTATGCGTTTTTTCCTGATTATATCCAGGAAAAAACGCATACGCACTTTATGGGCAACGAAGCAAGCAAGCAATGCAAATGTGCACAACAAAGAAGTCTCATTTCCCACCGGTCAAAAGGGCCATCCTAAAAAATTGTAAAAACCAGAAATGCAGGACAGGCCATGGAGAACAGGGAGCCTTTATACGCTGATGGGCAGTGTGTGGACTGCCGAGAGCCACTCTGGAGAAGTGTATGGTGGTTCCTAAATCATCTAAAAAACAGAGCTACAGAGCATAGGACACTTCCAATCATGGGAGTATATCTAGGGAAGTCTAAAAATCAACAAGACACAAGCACACCACAGTTTAGGGCTACTCTGTTTACAAGAACCTCAACTTCAGTACACCTTAAATATCCCAGGAAAGAGAACAATGGATAAAGAAGATGTGGTACTTATGTACAATTTCTTCACCATGAAATCAATGTAATAAGGCTCGTAGAAGGATAAAGAGTGGATTTAGGTCCGATAATACTACTTGAAATAAGTCAAACAGAAAAAGAAACATATCATAAGATATCACTTATAGAGGGAGGGTAAATATGGCTGCACAAGAAATGAATTACAGAACAGAACAGTGTCTCACATTTAGAAAACACACTTACGTCAGCTTAAGGGGAAAGGAGAGGTGGGGTGATGCATAAAACCAGAGTTTGAAATTAGCACAGATACCGTTCAATAAACCAAATAGGTATTAGACAAGATCTACACCTTGCTCAATGAACTGGCCTCAACACACCCTATACACCACAGAGAAATATATCTGAGTAATAAGAATCTTAAAACCCATGTATTGATATATCTCCATAAGGGAATCAAGTGTGTGCAGAGCGGCACAAACACAGCAGTGAAAATGAGCTAAACCCCATTATAGAAATAAATTTTAAAAACAAAACGCTGAAACAATGAAAGAGAGAAAAATTCTTACAAAATTCGCTCAGGGGCTGTGATGCAACCTGGATTGACCACATATAAACCCACAGCTGGATAAGACATAAGGCTGGACACTTGGGGCTGAGAGGATTGGTGAGCTTTGGTGAGCAACTGCCGAAAGTTTAATGCAATACTTCATGCTACTCATTCCAAGGGTCCCAACACTCCAGGTTGAAGG
Organism: Globicephala melas; assembly: GCF_963455315.2. Classification (NCBI taxonomy): domain Eukaryota; kingdom Metazoa; phylum Chordata; class Mammalia; order Artiodactyla; family Delphinidae; genus Globicephala; species Globicephala melas. The sequence continues at coordinate 150,810 of NW_027207552.1, read as the reverse complement.
GAATCTTCCTACAGCTAAACCATGCTTGGGAAACCCAGCGACTGGTATACCATATGATCAGGAAAGGTTTCTAAAACACACCTCATTTTTCCTCTCCTGGGGCTCCGGATCGACATTCCAGCCGCTTTACTAACAACATCCCCACATGGAGAGTCAATGCCTTTAAGTTCTGGTATCGCACAGTCTGCAGTTAGTGCGGAGGATGAATGGGAATAGGGGGAACCAGTGAGAAAACTAGCTGTAGCGGTTTCAATGGGCACATGTCACTCTAATTTCACATCAGTAAGAAGAATTAACCAAAGGCACAGCAAGGTGCCCCAGAAGAAGAATAGAGCTTCAAGGAATCCTGTGGTTATGGGGCAAGATCACAAAAATAAGAGCTGAAAAATGGAGCTAAGGGCCACTGCAATTCAAAAACCTGCAGAGTTATAAAGGCCAACTATTTTCAAAAAATATATTGAGGTAAGGCTATGAAGAAGCATTGAAAGCAAGGCAGAATTGCAGGAAACCGATTTCAGGAGATACACTGGAATTGCATTGAAAACATATGAAGAGAGTCAGAACCTCGACAATGATGCACTTGGCCAAAAAGGGCGTATGTGTTTTTTCCTGAATATAGTCAGGAAAAAACGCATACACACTTTTTGGCCAACCAAGCAAGCATGCAAAGGAAATCTGCACTACAATGAAGTCTCACTTTCCCCTGGTCAAAAGGGCCATCTGAAAAAAGTGTAAAATCCATAAAGGCACGACAGGCCATGGAGAACTGGGAGCCTTCCAATGCTGATGGGCGGGATGTAAATTGCCAACAGCCACTCTGGAGAAGTGTATGGTGTTTCCTGAAACATCTAAAAAACAAAGCAACAGAGCCTAGGGCACTTCCACTTATGGTCCTAGAGTTTAGGGAAATTAAAATCAAAAAGACACAGCCACCCCAAAGTTTGGGATGGCTCTGTTTACAAGAACCTCATATAGGGTACAAGTTCAATATCGCAGAAAGTGAAAAATGGATAAAGAAGTTGTGGTACTTACGTACAATGCAATATCACTCAGCAATGAAATCTATGTCATCAGGCCCGTAGCAGCATAATGAGTGGATTCAGGTACGATGAATCTAACTGAAATAAGTCACACAGAAAAAGAAACATCATAAGATATCAGTAATACACGGAGTGTAAACTTGGCTACACAGGAACTGAATTACAGAACAGAACAGGGTCTCAAATTTAGAAAACCAACTTATGCTTGCTTAAGGGGAAAGGTGAGTTGGGGTGCTGCATAAAACCAGAGATTGAAATGAGCACAGATAAAGTTCCTTAAGCCAAATATGGAATAGACAAGAGCTACTCCTTGCTCAACGAAATGGACTCAACACCGCATATTAAACGCCTAAGAATGTACCTGACTAGTAAGTATCTTAAAACCTATGGATTGCTATGTCTCTGAAAGAGAATCAAGCATGTGTACAGGGGCATAAACGCAGCAGTGATAGGATTGGAGAGGTTCGGTGAGCAAATGAAGACCCTTTGAAGTCATATTGCATGGTACCCATTCCACGGGTTTCAACTACCCAGGTTTAAGGTATTCTTCCTTCAGCTAAAACATGCATGTGGAACCTAGAGTATGATCAACCATGTGATCGGGAGACGTGTTCAAATATGTCTCAGTTTTCCTCCCCTGGTACTCGGGTGCAACATTCCAGACGCTTTACTAACACTCTCCCCACTTGGAGAGTCAGCGCCTTTAACCTCCTGTTTGGCCCAGTTTGCAATTTCTGTGGAAGATGAACAGGAATAGGGAGAACCAATGAGAGACTAGCTGGAGGTGTCTGGACGGGCAAATTTAACTCTCATTTCCCACCAGGAAGAGGAAATAACCAAAGGCTCAGCGTGCCGTGCCGGAACCAGATTAGGGCCTGAAGCCATCCTGCGGTGTTGCGGCCAGGTCACAAGAAAGCGAGTTGAAGAAAGGAGCTCAGGGGCACTGTAATTCACAAACCTGCAGAGTTATAAATGACAGCTATCGTCCAAAAATATACTGAAGTAAGGCTGCCAAGAGGACTTGAAAGCGGGGCAGAATTGCAGGAAACCGATTTCAGGAGGTAGACTGGAATTGCTTTGAAAGCATAGGAAAAGAGGCAGAACGTCCACAATGATGCACTTGGCCAAAAAGGGCGTATGCGTTTTTTCCTGAATATATTCAGGAAAAAACGCATACGCCCTTTTTGGACAACCAAGCAAGCTTGCAAAGGAAATCTGCACTACAATGAAGTCTCACTTCCCCCCGGTCAAAATGGCCATCTGAAAAAAGTGTAAAATCCAGAAAGGCAGGACAGGCCATGGAGAACTGGGAGCCTTGTTATGCTGATGGGCGGGATGTAAATTGCCAACAGACACTCGGGAGAAGTGTATGGTGTTTCCTGAAACATCTAAAAAACAAAGCAACAGAGCCTAGGGCACTTCCACTTATGGTCCTATAGCTTAGGGAAATTAAAATCAAAAAGACACAGCCACCCCAAAGTTTGGGACGCCTCTGTTTACAAGAACCTCGTTTACAGTACAAGTTCAACATCGCAGAAAGTGAAAAATGGATAAAGAAGGTGTGGTATTTACTTACAAAGCAATATCACTCAGCAATGAAATCTATGTCATCAGGCCCTTAGCAGCACAATGAGTGGATTCAGGTATGATGATTCTAACTGAAATAAGTCACACAGAAAAAGAAACATCATAAGATATCAGTAATACACGGAATGTAAACTTGGCTACACAGGAACTGAATTACAGAACAGAACAGGGTCTCAAATTTAGAAAACCAACTTATGCTTGCTTAAGGGGAAAGGTGAGTTGGGGTGCTGCATAAAACCAGAGATTGAAATGAGCACAGATAAAGTTCCTTAAGCCAAATATGGAATAGACAAGAGCTACTCCTTGCTCAACGAAATGGACTCAACACCGCATATTAAACGCCTAAGAATGTACCTGACTAGTAAGTATCTTAAAACCTATGGATTGCTATGTGTCCGAAAGAGAATCAAGCATGTGTACAGGGGCATAAACGCAGCAGTGATAGGATTGGAGAGGTTCGGTGAGCAAATGAAGACCCTTTGAAGTCATATTGCATGGTACCCATTCCACGGGTTTCAACTACCCAGGTTTAAGGTATTCTTCCTTCAGCTAAAACATGCATGTGGAACCTAGAGTATGATCAACCATGTGATCGGGAGACGTGTTCAAATATGTCTCAGTTTTCCTCCCCTGGTACTCGGGTGCAACATTCCAGACGCTTTACTAACACTCTCCCCACTTGGAGAGTCAGCGCCTTTAACCTCCTGTTTGGCCCAGTTTGCAATTTCTGTGGAAGATGAACAGGAATAGGGAGAACCAATGAGAGACTAGCTGGAGGTGTCTGGACGGGCAAATTTAACTCTCATTTCCCACCAGGAAGAGGAAATAACCAAAGGCTCAGCGTGCCGTGCCGGAACCAGATTAGGGCCTGAAGCCATCCTGCGGTGTTGCGGCCAGCTCACAAGAAAGCGAGTTGAAGAAAGGAGCTCAGGGGCACTGTAATTCACAAACCTGCAGAGTTATAAATGACAGCTATCGTCCAAAAATATACTGAAGTAAGGCTGCCAAGAGGACTTGAAAGCGGGGCAGAATTGCAGGAAACCGATTTCAGGAGGTAGACTGGAATTGCTTTGAAAGCATAGGAAAAGAGGCAGAACGTCCACAATGATGCACTTGGCCAAAAAGGGTGTATGCGTTTTTTCCTGAATATATTCAGGAAAAAACGCATACGCCCTTTTTGGACAACCAAGCAAGCTTGCAAAGGAAATCTGCACTACAATGAAGTCTCACTTCCCCCCGGTCAAAATGGCCATCTGAAAAAAGTGTAAAATCCAGAAAGGCAGGACAGGCCATGGAGAACTGGGAGCCTTGTTATGCTGATGGGCGGGATGTAAATTGCCAACAGACACTCGGGAGAAGTGTATGGTGTTTCCTGAAACATCTAAAAAACAAAGCAACAGAGCCTAGGGCACTTCCACTTATGGTCCTATAGCTTAGGGAAATTAAAATCAAAAAGACACAGCCACCCCAAAGTTTGGGACGCCTCTGTTTACAAGAACCTCGTTTACAGTACAAGTTCAACATCGCAGAAAGTGAAAAATGGATAAAGAAGGTGTGGTATTTACTTACAAAGCAATATCACTCAGCAATGAAATCTATGTCATCAGGCCCTTAGCAGCACAATGAGTGGATTCAGGTATGATGATTCTAACTGAAATAAGTCACACAGAAAAAGAAACATCATAAGATATCAGTAATACACGGAATGTAAACTTGGCTACACAGGAACTGAATTACAGAACAGAACAGGGTCTCAAATTTAGAAAACCAACTTATGCTTGCTTAAGGGGAAAGGTGAGTTGGGGTGCTGCATAAAACCAGAGATTGAAATGAGCACAGATAAAGTTCCTTAAGCCAAATATGGAATAGACAAGAGCTACTCCTTGCTCAACGAAATGGATTCAACACCGCATATTAAACGCCTAAGAATGTACCTGACTAGTAAGTATCTTAAAACCTATGGATTGCTATGTCTCCGAAAGAGAATCAAGCATGTGTACAGGGGCATAAACGCAGCAGTGATAGGATTGGAGAGGTTCGGTGAACAAATGAAGACCCTTTGAAGTCATATTGCATGGTACCCATTCCACGGGTCTCAACTCTCCAGGTTTAAGGTATTCTTCCTTCAGCTAAAACATGCATGTGGAACCCAGAGTATGACCAACCGTGTGAACGGGAGACGTGTTCAAATATGTCTCAGTTTTCGTACCCTGGTACTCGGGTGCAACATTCCAGACGCTTTACTAACATTCTCCCCACTTGGAGAGTCAGCGCCTTTAACCTCCTGTTTGGCCCAGTTTGCAATTTCTGCGGAAGATGAACAGGAATAGGGAGAACCAATGAGAGACTAGCTGGAGGTGTCTGGACGGGCAAATTTAACTCTCATTTCCCACCAGGAAGAGGAAATAACCAAAGGCTCAGCGTGCCGTACCGGAACCAGATTAGGGCCTGAAGCCATCCTGCGGTGTTGCGGCCAGGTCACAAGAAAGCGAGTTGAAGAAAGGAGCTCAGGGGCACTGTAATTCACAAACCTGCAGAGTTATAAATGACAGCTATCGTCCAAAAATATACTGAAGTAAGGCTGCCAAGAGGACTTGAAAGTGGGGCAGAATTGCAGGAAACCGATTTCAGGAGGTAGACTGGAATTGCATTGAAAGCATAGGAAAAGAGGCAGAACGTCCACAATGATGCACTTGGCCAAAAAGGGCGTATGCGTTTTTTCCTGAATATATTCAGGAAAAAACGCATACGCCCTTTTTGGCCAACCAAGCAAGCTTGCAAAGGAAATCTGCACTACAATGAAGTCTCACTTCCCCCCGGTCAAAAGGGCCATCTGAAAAAAGTGTAAAATCCAGAAAGGCAGGATAGACCATGGAGAACTGGGAGCCTTGTTATGCTGATGGGCGGGATGTAAATTGCCAACAGACACTCGGGAGAAGTGTATGGTGTTTCCTGAAACATCTAAAAAACAAAGCAACAGAGCCTAGGGCACTTCCACTTATGGTCCGATAGCTTAGGGAAATTAAAATCAAAAAAACACAGCCACCCCAAAGTTTGGGACACGTCTGTTTACAAGAACCTCGCTTACCGTACAAGTTCAATATCACAGAAAGTGAAAAATGGATAAAGAACTTGTGGTACTTACGTACAATGCAGTATCACTCAGCAATGAAATCTATGTCATCAGGCCCGTAGCAGCATAATGAGTGGATTCAGGTACGATGATTCTCACTGAAATAAGTCACACAGAAAAAGAAACATCATAAGATATCAATAATACACGGAATGTAAACTTGGCTACATAGGAACTGAATTCCAAAACAGAACAGGGTCTCAAATTTAGAAAACCAACTTATGCTTGCTTAAGGGGAAAGATGAGTTGGGGTGCTGCATAAAACCAGAGATTGAAATGAGCACAGATAAAGTTCCTTAAGCCAAATATGGAATAGACAAGAGCTACTCCTTGCTCAACGAAATGGACTCAACACCGCATATTAAACGCCTAAGAATGTACCTGACTAGTAAGTATCTTAAAACCTATGGATTGCTATGTCTCCGAAAGAGAATCAAGCATGTGTACAAGCGCATAAACGCAGCAGTGATAGGATTGGAGAGGTTCGGTGAACAAATGAAGACCCTTTGAAGTCATATTGCATGGTACCCATTCCACGGGTCTCAACTCTCCAGGTTTAAGGTATTCTTCCTTCAGCTAAAACATGCATGTGGAACCCAGAGTATGATCAACCGTGTGAACGGGAGACGTGTTCAAATATGTCTCAGTTTTCGTACCCTGGTACTCGGGTGCAACATTCCAGACGCTTTACTAACACTCTCCCCACTTGGAGAGTCAGCGCCTTTAACCTCCTGTTTGGCCCAGTTTGCAATTTCTGCGGAAGATGAACAGGAATAGGGAGAACCAATGAGAGACTAGCTGGAGGTGTCTGGACGGGCAAATTTAACTCTCATTTCCCACCAGGAAGAGGAAATAACCAAAGGCTCAGCGTGCCGTGCCGGAACCAGATTAGGGCCTGAAGCCATCCTGCGGTGTTGCGGCCAGGTCACAAGAAAGCGAGTTGAAGAAAGGAGCTCAGGGGCACTGTAATTCACAAACCTGCAGAGTTATAAATGACAGCTATCGTCCAAAAATATACTGAAGTAAGGCTGCCAAGAGGACTTGAAAGCGGGGCAGAATTGCAGGAAACCGATTTCAGGAGGTAGACTGGAATTGCATTGAAAGCATAGGAAAAGAGGCAGAACGTCCACAATGATGCACTTGGCCAAAAAGGGCGTATGCGTTTTTTCCTGAATATATTCAGGAAAAAACGCATACGCCCTTTTTGGCCAACCAAGCAAGCTTGCAAAGGAAATCTGCACTACAATGAAGTCTCACTTCCCCCCGGTCAAAAGGGCCATCTGAAAAAAGTGTAAAATCCAGAAAGGCAGGACAGGCCATGGAGAACTGGGAGCCTTGTTATGCTGATGGGCGGGATATAAATTGCCAACAAACACTCGGGAGAAGTGTATGGTGTTTCCTGAAACATCTAAAAAACAAAGCAACAGAGCCTAGGGCACTTCCACTTATGGTCCTATAGCTTAGGGAAATTAAAATCAAAAAGACACAGCCACCCCAAAGTTTGGGACGCCTCTGTTTACAAGAACCTCGTTTACCGTACAAGTTCAACATCGCAGAAAGTGAAAAATGGATAAAGAACATGTGGTATTTACTTACAAAGCAATATCACTCAGCAATGAAATCTATGTCATCAGGCACTTAGCAGCACAATGAGTGGATTCAGGTATGATGATTCTAACTGAAATAAGTCACACAGAAAAAGAAACATCATAAGATATCAGTAATACACGGAATGTAAACTTGGCTACACAGGAACTGAATTACAGAACAGAACAGGGTTTCAAATTTAGAAAACCAACTTATGCTTGCTTAAGGGGAAAGGTGAGTTGGGGTGCTGCATAAAACCAGAGATTGAAATGAGCACAGATAAAGTTCCTTAAGCCAAATATGGAATAGACAAGAGCTACTCCTTGCTCAACAAAATGGACTCAACACCCCATATTAAACGCCTAAGAATGTACCTGACTAGTAAGTATCTTAAAACCTATGGATTGCTATGTCTCCGAAAGAGAATCAAGCATGTGTACAGGCGCATAAACGCAGCAGTGATAGGATTGGAGAGGTTCGGTGAACAAATGAAGACCCTTTGAAGTCATATTGCATGGTACCCATTCCACGGGTCTCAACTCTCCAGGTTTAAGGTATTCTTCCTTCAGCTAAAACATGCATGTGGAACCCAGAGTATGATCAACCGTGTGAACGGGAGACGTGTTCAAATATGTCTCAGTTTTCGTACCCTGGTACTCGGGTGCAACATTCCAGACGCTTTACTAACACTCTCCCCACTTGGAAAGACAGCGCCTTTAACCTCTTGTTTGGCCCAGTTTGCAATTTCTGCGGAAGATGAACAAGAATAGGGAGAACCAATGAGAGACTAGCTGGAGGTGTCTGGACGGGCAAATTTAACTCTCATTTCCCACCAGGAAGAGGAAATAACCAAAGGCTCAGCGTGCCGTGCCGGAACCAGATTAGGGCCTGAAGCCATCCTGCGGTGTTGCGGCCAGGTCACAAGAAAGCGAGTTGAAGAAAGGAGCTCAGGGGCACTGTAATTCACAAACCTGCAGAGTTATAAATGACAGCTATCATCCAAAAATATACTGAAGTAAGGCTGCCAAGAGGACTTGAAAGCGGGGCAGAATTGCAGGAAACCGATTTCAGGAGGTAGACTGGAATTGTATTGAAAGCATAGGAAAAGAGGCAGAACGTCCACAATGATGCACTTGGCCAAAAAGGGTGTATGCGTTTTTTCCTGAATATATTCAGGAAAAAACGCATACGCCCTTTTTGGCCAACCAAGCAAGCTTGCAAAGGAAATCTGCACTACAATGAAGTCTCACTTCCCCCCGGTCAAAAGGGCCATCTGAAAAAAGTGTAAAATCCATAAAGGTAGGACAGGCCATGGAGAACTGGGAGCCTTGTTATGCTGATGGGCAGGATGTAAATTGCCAACAGACACTCGGGAGAAGTGTATGGTGTTTTCTGAAACATCTAAAAAACAAAACAACAGAGCCTAGGGCACTTCCACTTATGGTCCTATAGCTTAGGGAAATTAAAATCAAAAAGACACAGCCACCCCAAAGTTTGGGACGCCTCTGTTTACAAGAACCTCGTTTACAGTACAAGTTCAACATCGCAGAAAGTGAAAAATGGATAAAGAACATGTGGTATTTACTTACAAAGCAATATCACTCAGCAATGAAATCTATGTCATCAGGCCCTTAGCAGCACAATGAGTGGATTCAGGTATGATGATTCTAACTGAAATAAGTCACACAGAAAAAGAAACATCATAAGATATCAGTAATACACGGAATGTAAACTTGGCTACACAGGAACTGAATTACAGAACAGAACAGGGTCTCAAATTTAGAAAACCAACTTATGCTTGCTTAAGGGTAAAGGTGAGTTGGGGTGCTGCATAAAACCAGAGATTGAAATGAGCACAGATAAAATTCCTTAAGCCAAATATGGAATAGACAAGAGCTACTCCTTGCTCAACGAAATGGACTCAACACCGCATATTAAACGCCTAAGAATGTACCTGACTAGTAAGTATCTTAAAACCTATGGATTGCTATGTCTCCGAAAGAGAATCAAGCATGTGTACAGGCGCATAAACGCAGCAGTGATAGGATTGGAGAGGTTCGGTGAACAAATGAAGACCCTTTGAAGTCATATTGCATGGTACCCATTCCACGGGTCTCAACTCTCCAGGTTTAAGGTATTCTTCCTTCAGCTAAAACATGCATGTGGAACCCAGAGTATGACCAACCGTGTGAACGGGAGACGTGTTCAAATATGTCTCAGTTTTCGTACCCTGGTACTCGGGTGCAACATTCCAGACGCTTTACTAACACTCTCCCCACTTGGAGAGTCAGCGCCTTTAACCTCCTGTTTGGCCCAGTTTGCAATTTCTGCGGAAGATGAACAGGAATAGGGAACACCAATGAGAGACTAGCTGGAGGTGTCTCGACGGGCAAATTTAACTCTCATTTCCCACCAGGAAGAGGAAATAACCAAAGGCTCAGTGTGCCGTGCCGGAACCAGATTAGGGCCTGAAGCCATCCTGCGGTGTTGCGGCCAGGTCACAAGAAAGCGAGTTGAAGAAAGGAGCTCAGGGGCACTGTAATTCACAAACCTGCAGAGTTATAAATGACAGCTATCGTCCAAAAATATACTGAAGTAAGGCTGCCAAGAGGACTTGAAAGCGGGGCAGAATTGCAGGAAACCGATTTCAGGAGGTAGACTGGAATTGCTTTGAAAGCATAGGAAAAGAGGCAGAACGTCCACAATGATGCACTTGGCCAAAAAGGGCGTATGCATTTTTTCCTGAATATATTCAGGAAAAAATGCATACGCCCTTTTTGGCCAACCAAGCAAGCTTGCAAAGGAAATCTGCACTACAATGAAGTCTCACTTCCCCCCGGTCAAAAGGGCCATCTGAAAAAAGTGTAAAATCCAGAAAGGCAGGACAGGCCATGGAGAACTGGGAGCCTTGTTATGCTGATGGGCGGGATGTAAATTGCCAACAGACACTCGGGAGAAGTGTATGGTGTTTCCTGAAACATCTAAAAAACAAAGCAACAGAGCCTAGGGCACTTCCACTTATGGTCCTATAGCTTAGGGAAATTAAAATCAAAAAGACACAGCCACCCCAAAGTTTGGGACGCCTCTGTTTACAAGAACCTCGTTTACAGTACAAGTTCAACATCGCAGAAAGTGAAAAATGGATAAAGAACATGTGGTATTTACTTACAAAGCAATATCACTCAGCAATGAAATCTATGTCATCAGGCCCTTAGCAGCACAATGAGTGGATTCAGGTATGATGATTCTAACTGAAATAAGTCACACAGAAAAAGAAACATCATAAGATATCAGTAATACACGGAATGTAAACTTGGCTACACAGGAACTGAATTACAGAACAGAACAGGGTCTCAAATTTAGAAAACCAACTTATGCTTGCTTAAGGGGAAAGGTGAGTTGGGGTGCTGCATAAAACCAGAGATTGAAATGAGCACAGATAAAGTTCCTTACGCCAAATATGGAATAGACAAGAGCTACTCCTTGCTCAACGAAATGGACTCAACACCCCATATTAAACGCCTAAGAATGTACCTGACTAGTAAGTATCTTAAAACCTATGGATTGCTATGTCTCCGAAAGAGAATCAAGCATGTGTACAGGCGCATAAACGCAGCAGTGATAGGATTGGAGAGGTTCGGTGAACAAATGAAGACCCTTTAAAGTCATATTGCATGGTACCCATTCCACGGGTCTCAACTCTCCAGGTTTAAGGTATTCTTCCTTCAGCTAAAACATGCATGTGGAACCCAGAGTATGATCAACCGTGTGAACGGGAGACGTGTTCAAATATGTCTCAGTTTTCGTACCCTGGTACTCGGGTGCAACATTCCAGACGCTTTACTAACACTCTCCCCACTTGGAAAGTCAGCGCCTTTAACCTCCTGTTTGGCCCAGTTTGCAATTTCTGCGGAAGATGAACAGGAATAGGGAGAACCAATGAGAGACTAGCTGGAGGTGTCTGGACGGGCAAATTTAACTCTCATTTCCCACCAGGAAGAGGAAATAACCAAAGGCTCAGCGTGCCGTGCCGGAACCAGATTAGGGCCTGAAGCCATCCTGCGGTGTTGCGGCCAGGTCACAAGAAAGCAAGTTGAAGAAAGGAGCTCAGGGGCACTGTAATTCACAAACCTGCAGAGTTATAAATGACAGCTATCGTCCAAAAATATACTGAAGTAAGGCTGCCAAGAGGACTTGAAAGCGGGGCAGAATTGCAGGAAACCGATTTCAGGAGGTAGACTGGAATTGCATTGAAAGCATAGGAAAAGAGGCAGAACGTCCACAATGATGCACTTGGCCAGAAAGGGCGTATGCGTTTTTTCCTGAATATATTCAGGAAAAAACGCATACGCCCTTTTTGGCCAACCAAGCAAGCTTGCAAAGGAAATCTGCACTACAATGAAGTCTCACTTCCCCCCGGTCAAAAGGGCCATCTGAAAAAAGTGTAAAATCCAGAAAGGCAGGACAGGCCATGGAGAACTGGGAGCCTTGTTATGCTGATGGACGGGATGTAAATTGCCAACAGACAATCGGGAGAAGTGTATGGTGTTTCCTGAAACATCTAAAAAACAAAGCAACAGAGCCTAGGGCACTTCCACTTATGGTCCGATAGCTTAGGGAAATTAAAATCAAAAAGACACAGCCACCCCAAAGTTTGGGATGCCTCTGTTTACAAGAACCTCGTTTACAGTACAAGTTCAACATCGCAGAAAGTGAAAAATGGATAAAGAACATGTGGTATTTACTTACAAAGCAATATCACTCAGCAATGAAATCTATGTCATCAGGCCCTTAGCAGCACAGTGAGTGGATTCAGGTATGATGATTCTAACTGAAATAAGTCACACAGAAAAAGAAACATCATAAGATATCAGTAATACACGGAATGTAAACTTGGCTACACAGGAACTGAATTACAGAACAGAACAGTGTCTCAAATTTAGAAAACCAACTTATGCTTGCTTAAGGGTAAAGGTGAGTTGGGGTGCTGCATAAAACCAGAGATTGAAACGAGCACAGATAAAGTTCCTTAAGCCAAATATGGAATAGACAAGAGCTACTCCTTGCTCAACGAAATGGACTCAACACCCCATATTAAACGCCTAAGAATGTACCTGACTAGTAAGTATCTTAAAACCTATGGATTGCTATGTGTCCGAAAGAGAATCAAGCATGTGTACAGGGGCATAAACGCAGCAGTGATAGGATTGGAGAGGTTCGGTGAGCAAATGAAGACCCTTTGAAGTCATATTGCATGGTACCCATTCCACGGGTTTCAACTACCCAGGTTTAAGGTATTCTTCCTTCAGCTAAAACATGCATGTGGAACCTAGAGTATGATCAACCATGTGATCGGGAGACGTGTTCAAATATGTCTCAGTTTTCGTACCCTGGTACTCGGGTGCAACATTCCAGAGGCTTTATTAACACTCTCCCGAATTGGAGAGTCACTCCCTTTAACCTCCTGTTTGGCCCAGTTTGCAATTTCTGCGGAAGATGAACAGGAATAGCGGGAACCAATGAGAGACTAGCTGGAGGTGTCTGGACGGGCAAATTTAACTCTCATTTCCCACAAGGAAGAGGAAATAACCAAAGGCTCAGCGTGCCGTGCCGCAACCAGATTAGGGCCTGAAGCCATCCTGCGGTGTTGCGGCCAGGTCACAAGAAAGCGAGTTGAAGAAAGGAGCTCAGGGGCACTGTAATTCACAAACCTGCAGAGTTATAAATGACAGCTATCGTCCAAAAATATACTGAAGTAAGGCTGCCAAGAGGACTTGAAAGCGGGGCAGAATTGCAGGAAACCGATTTCAGGAGGTAGACTGGAATTGCATTGAAAGCATAGGAAAAGAGGCAGAACGTCCACAATGATGCACTTGGCCAAAAAGGGCGTATGCGTTTTTTCCTGAATATATTCAGGAAAAAACGCATACGCCCTTTTTGGCCAACCAAGCAAGCTTGCAAAGGAAATCTGCACTACAATGAAGTCTCACTTCCCCCCGGTCAAAAGGGCCATCTGAAAAAAGTGTAAAATCCAGAAAGGCAGGACAGGCCATGGAGAACTGGGAGCCTTGTTATGCTGATGGGCGGGATGTAAATTGCCAACAGACACTCGGGAGAAGTGTATGGTGTTTCCTGAAACATCTAAAAAACAAAGCAACAGAGCCTAGGGCACTTCCACTTATGGTCCTATAGCTTAGGGAAATTAAAATCAAAAAGACACAGCCACCCCAAAGTTTGGGACGCCTCTGTTTACAAGAACCTCGTTTACAGTACAAGTTCAATATCGCAGAAAGTGAAAAATGGATAAAGAACTTGTGGTACTTACGTACAATGCAGTATCACTCAGCAATGAAATCTATGTCATCAGGCCCATAGCAGCATAATGAGTGGATTCAGGTACGATGATTCTAACTGAAATAAGTCACACAGAAAAAGAAACATCATAAGATATCACTAATACATGGAATGTAAACTTGGCTACACAGGAACTGAATTCCAAAACAGAACAGGGTCTCAAATTTAGAAAACCAACTTATGCTTGCTTAAGGGGAAAGGTGAGTTGGGGTGCTGCATAAAACCAGAGATTGAAATGAGCACAGATAAAGTTCCTTAAGCCAAATATGGAATAGACAAGAGCTACTCCTTGCTCAACGAAATGGACTCAACACCGCATATTAAACGCCTAAGAATGTACCTGACTAGTAAGTATCTTAAAACCTATGGATTGCTATGTCTCCAAAAGAGAATCAAGCGTGTGTACAGGGGCATAAACGCAGCAGTGATAGGATTGGAGAGGTTCGGTGAGCAAATGAAGACCCTTTGAAGTCATATTGCATGGTACCCATTCCACGGGTCTCAACTCTCCAGGTTTAAGGTATTCTTCCTTCAGCTAAAACATGCATGTGGAACCCAGAGTATGATCAACCATGTGAACGGGAGACGTGTTCAAATATGTCTCAGTTTTCCTCCCCTGGTACTCGGGTGCAACATTCCAGACGCTTTACTAACACTCTCCCCACTTGGAGAGTCAGCGCCTTTAACTTCCTGTTTGGCCCAGTTTGCAATTTCTGTGGAAGATGAACAAGAAAGGCGAGAACCAATGAGAGACTAGCTGGAGGTGTCTGGACGGGCAAATTTAACTCTCATTTCCCACTAGTAAGAGGAAATAACCAAAGGCTCAGCGTGCCGTGCCGAAACCAGATTAGGGCTTGAAGCCATCCTGCGGTGTTGCGGCCAGGTCACAAGAAAGCCAGTTGAAGAAAGGAGCTCAGGGGCACTGTAATTCACAAACCTGCAGAGTTATAAATGACAGCTATCGTCCAAAAATATACTGAAGTAAGGCTGCCAAGAGGACTTGAAAGCGGGGCAGAATTGCAGGAAACCGATTTCAGGAGGTAGACTGGAATTGCATTGAAAGCATAGGAAAAGAGGCAGAACGTCCACAATGATGCACTTGGCCAAAAAGGGCGTATGCGTTTTTTCCTGAATATATTCAGGAAAAAACGCATACGCCCTTTTTGGCCAACCAAGCAAGCTTGCAAAGGAAATCTGCACTACAATGAAGTCTCACTTCCCCCGGTCAAAAGGGCCATCTGAAAAAAGTGTAAAATCCAGAAAGGCAGGACAGGCCATGGAGAACTGGGAGCCTTGTTATGCTGATGGGCGGGATGTAAATTGCCAACAGACACTCGGAAGAAGTGTATGGTGTTTCCTGAAACATCTAAAAAACAAAGCAACAGAGCCTAGGGCACTTCCACTTATGGTCCTATAGCTTAGGGAAATTAAAATGAAAAAGACACAGCCACCCCAAAGTTTGGGACGCCTCTGTTTACAAGAACCTCGTTTACAGTACAAGTTCAACATCGCAGAAAGTGAAAAATGGATAAAGAACATGTGGTATTTACTTACAAAGCAATATCACTCAGCAATGAAATCTATGTCATCAGGCCCTTAGCAGCACAATGAGTGGATTCAGGTATGATGATTCTAACTGAAATAAGTCACACAGAAAAAGAAACATCATAAGATATCAGTAATACACGGAATGTAAACTTGGCTACACAGGAACTGAATTCCAAAACAGAACAGGGTCTCAAATTTAGAAAACCAACTTATGCTTGCTTAAGGGGAAAGGTGAGTTGGGGTGCTGCATAAAACCAGAGATTGAAATGAGCACAGATAAAGTTCCTTAAGCCAAATATGGAATAGACAAGAGCTACTCCTGGCTCAACGAAATGGACTCAACACCGCATATTAAACGCCTAAGAATGTACCTGACTAGTAAGTATCTTAAAACCTATGGATTGCTATGTCTCCGAAAGAGAATCAAGCATGTGTACAGGGGCATAAACGCAGCAGTGATAGGATTGGAGAGGTTCGGTGAGCAAATGAAGACCCTTTGAAGTCATATTGCATGGTACCCATTCCACGGGTTTCAACTACCCAGGTTTAAGGTATTCTTCCTTCAGCTAAAACATGCATGTGGAACCTAGAGTATGATCAACCATGTGATCGGGAGACGTGTTCAAATATGTCTCAGTTTTCGTACCCTGGTACTCGGGTGCAACATTCCAGACGCTTTACTAACACTCTCCCGACTTGGAGAGTCAGTCCCTTTAACCTCCTGTTTGGCCCAGTTTGCAATTTCTGTGGAAGATGAACAAGAAAGGCGAGAACCAATGAGAGACTAGCTGGAGGTGTCTGGACGGGCAAATTTAACTCTCATTTCCCACCAGGAAGAGGAAATAACCAAAGGCTCAGCGTGCCGTGCCGAAACCAGATTAGGGCCTGAAGCCATCCTGCGGTGTTGCGGCCAGGTCACAAGAAAGCCAGTTGAAGAAAGGAGCTCAGGGGCACTGTAATTCACAAACCTGCAGAGTTATAAATGACAGCTATCGTCCAAAAATATACTGAAGTAAGGCTGCCAAGAGGACTTGAAAGCGGGGCAGAATTGCAGGAAACCGATTTCAGGAGGTAGACTGGAATTGCATTGAAAGCATAGGAAAAGAGGCAGAATGTCCACAATGATGCACTTGGCCAAAAAGGGCGTATGTGTTTTTTCCTGAATATATTCAGGAAAAAACGCATACGCCCTTTTTGGCCAACCAAGCAACCTTGCAAAGGAAATCTGCACTACAATGAAGTCTCACTTCCCCCCGGTCAAAAGGGCCATCTGAAAAAAGTGTAAAATCCAGAAAGGCAGGACAGGCCATGGAGAACTGGGAGCCTTGTTATGCTGATGGGCGGGATGTAAATTGCCAACAGACACTCGGGAGAAGTGTATGGTGTTTCCTGAAACATCTAAAAAACAAAGCAACAGAGCCTAGGGCACTTCCACTTATGGTCCTATAGCTTAGGGAAATTAAAATCGAAAAGACACAGCCACCCCAAAGTTTGGGACGCCTCTGTTTACAAGAACCTCGTTTACCGTACAAGTTCAACATCGCAGAAAGTGAAAAATGGATAAAGAACATGTGGTATTTACTTACAAAGCAATATCACTCAGCAATGAAATCTATGTCATCAGGCCCTTAGCAGCACAATGAGTGGATTCAGGTATGATGATTCTAACTGAAATAAGTCACACAGAAAAAGAAACATCATAAGATATCAGTAATACACGGAATGTAAACTTGGCTACACAGGAACTGAATTACAGAACAGAACAGGGTCTCAAATTTAGAAAACCAACTTATGCTTGCTTAAGGGGAAAGGTGAGTTGGGGTGCTGCATAAAACCAGAGATTGAAATGAGCACAGATAAAGTTCCTTAAGCCAAATATGGAATAGACAAGAGCTACTCCTTGCTCAACGAAATGGACTCAACACCGCATATTAAACGCCTAAGAATGTACCTGACTAGTAAGTATCTTAAAACCTATGGATTGCTATGTCTCCGAAAGAGAATCAAGCATATGTACAGGGGCATAAACGCAGCAGTGATAGGATTGGAGAGGTTCGGTGAACAAATGAAGACCCTTTGAAGTCATATTGCATGGTACCCATTCCACGGGTCTCAACTCTCCAGGTTTAAGGTATTCTTCCTTCAGCTAAAACATGCATGTGGAACCCAGAGTATGATCAACCATGTGAACGGGAGACGTGTTCAAATATGTCTCAGTTTTCGTACCCTGGTACTCGGGTGCAACATTCCAGACGCTTTACTAACACTCTCCCGACTTGGAGAGTCAGTCCCTTTAACCTCCTGTTTGGCCCAGTTTTCAATTTCTGTGGAAGATGAACAGGAATAGCGAGAACCAATGAGAGACTAGCTGGAGGTGTCTGGACGGGCAAATTTAACTCTCATTTCCCACCAGGAAGAGGAAATAACCAAAGGCTCAGCGTGCCGTGCCGGAACCAGATTAGGGCCTGAAGCCATCCTGCGGTGTTGCGGCCAGGTCACAAGAAAACGAGTTGAAGAAAGGAGCTCAGGGGCACTGTAATTCACAAACCTGCAGAGTTATAAATGACAGCTATCGTCCAAAAATATACTGAAGTAAGGCTGCCAAGAGGACTTGAAATTGGGGCAGAATTGCAGGAAACCGATTTCAGGAGGTAGACTGGAATTGCATTGAAAGCATAGGAAAAGAGGCAGAACGTCCACAATGATGCACTTGGTCAAAAAGGGCGTATGCGTTTTTTCCTGAATATATTCAGGAAAAAACGCATACGCCCTTTTTGGCCAACCAAGCAAGCTTGCAAAGGAAATCTGCACTACAATGAAGTCTCACTTCCCCCCGGTCAAAAGGGCCATCTGAAAAAAGTGTAAAATCCAGAAAGGCAGGACAGGCCATGGAGAACTGGGAGCCTTGTTATGCTGATGGGCTGGATGTAAATTGCCAACAGACACTCGGGAGAAGTGTATGGTGTTTCCTGAAACATCTAAAAAACAAAGCAACAGAGCCTAGGGCACTTCCACTTATGGTCCTATAGCTTAGGGAAATTAAAATCAAAAAGACACAGCCACCCCAAAGTTTGGGATGGCTCTGTTTACAAGAACCTCATATACGGTACAAGTTCAATATCGCAGAAAATGAAAAATGGATAAAGAAATTGTGGTACTTACGTACAATGCAATATCACTCAGCAATGAAATCTATGTCATCAGGCCCGTAGCAGCATAATGAGTGGATTCAGGTACGAAGAATCTAACTGAAATAAGTCACACAGAAAAAGAAACATCATAAGATATCAGTAATACACGGAATGTAAACTTGGCTACACAGGAACTGAATTACAGAACAGAACAGGGTCTCAAATTTAGAAAACCAACTTATGCTTGCTTAAGGGGAAAGGTGAGTTGGGGTGCTGCATAAAACCAGAGATTGAAACGAGCACAGATAAAGTTCCTTAAGCCAAATATGGAATAGACAAGAGCTACTCCTTGCTCAACGAAATGGACTCAACACCGCATATTAAACGCCTAAGAATGTACCTGACTAGTAAGTATCTTAAAACCTATGGATTGCTATGTCTCCGAAAGAGAATCAAGCATTTGTACAGGGGCATAAACGCAGCAGTGATAGGATTGGAGAGGTTCGGTGAGCAAATGAAGACCCTTTGAAGTCATATTGCATGGTACCCATTCCACGGGTTTCAACTACCCAGGTTTAAGGTATTCTTCCTTCAGCTAAAACATGCATGTGGAACCTAGAGTATGATCAACCATGTGATCGGGAGACGTGTTCAAATATGTCTCAGTTTTCGTACCCTGGTACTCGGGTGCAACATTCCAGACGCTTTACTAACACTCTCCCCACTTGGAGAGTCCGTCCCTTTAATCTCCTGTTTGGCCCAGTTTGCAATTTCTGCGGAAGATGAACAGGAATAGTGAGAACCAATGAGAGACTAGATGGAGGTGTCTGGACGGGCAAATTTAACTCTCATTTCCCACCAGAAAGAGGAATTAACCAAAGGCTCAGCGTGCCGTGCTGGAACCAGATTAGGGACTGAAGCCATCTTGCGGTGTTGCGGCCAGCTCAAAAGAAAGCGAGTTGAAGAAAGGAGCTCAGGGGCACTGTAATTCACAAACCTGCAGAGTTATAAATGACAGCTATCGTCCAAAAATATACTGAAGTAAGGCTGCCAAGAGGAGTTGAAAGCGGGGCAGAATTGCAGGAAACCGATTTCAGGAGGTAGACTGGAATTGCATTGAAAGCATAGGAAAAGAGGCAGAACGTCCACAATGATGCACTTGGCCAAAAAGGGCGTATGCGTTTTTTCCTGAATATATTCAGGAAAAAACGCATATGCCCTTTTTGACCAACCAAGCAAGCTTGCAAAGGAAATCTGCACTACAATGAAGTCTCACTTCCCCCCAGTCAAAAGGGCATTCTGAAAAAAGTGTAAAATCCAGAAAGGCAGGACAGGCCATGGAGAACTGGGAGCCTTGTTATGCTGATGGGCGGGATGTAAATTGCCAACAGACACTCGGGAGAAGTGTATGGTGTTTCCTGAAACATCTAAAAAACAAAGCAACAGAGCCTAGGGCACTTCCACTTATGGTCCTATAGCTTAGGGAAATTAAAATCAAAAAGACACAGCCACCCCAAAGTTTGGGACGCCTCTGTTTACAAGAACCTCGTTTACAGTACAAGTTCAATATCACAGAAAGTGAAAAATGGATAAAGAACTTGTGGTACTTACGTACAATGCAGTATCACTCAGCAATGAAATCTATGTCATCAGGCCCTTAGCAGAATAATGAGTGGATTCAGGTACGATGATTCTCACTGAAATAAGTCACACAGAAAAAGAAACATCATAAGATATCACTAATACACGGAATGTAAACTTGGCTACACAGGAACTGAATTCCAAAACAGAACAGGGTCTCAAATTTAGAAAACCAACTTATGCTTCCTTAAGGGGAAAGGTGAGTTGGGGTGCTGCATAAAACCAGAGATTGAAATGAGCACAGATAAAGTTCCTTAAGCCAAATATGGACTAGACAAGAGCTACTCCTTGCTCAACGAAATGGACTCAACACCCCATATTAAACGCCTAAGAATGTACCTGACTAGTAAGTATCTTAAAACCTATGGATTGCTATGTCTCCAAAAGAGAATCAACCGTGTGTACAGGGGCATAAACGCAGCAGTGATAGGATTGGAGAGGTTCGGTGAGCAAATGAAGACCCTTTGAAGTCATATTGCATGGTACCCATTCCACGGGTCTCAACTCTCCAGGTTTAAGGTATTCTTCCTTCAGCTAAAACATGCATGTGGAACCCAGAGTATGATCAACCATGTGAACGGGAGACGTGTTCAAATATGTCTCAGTTTTCCTCCCCTGGTACTCGGGTGCAACATTCCAGACGCTTTACTAACACTCTCCCCACTTGGAGAGTCAGCGCCTTTAACCTCCTGTTTGGCCCAGTTTGCAATTTCTGCGGAAGATGAACAGGAATAGTGAGAACCAATGAGAGACTAGCAGGAGGTGTCTGGACGGGAAAATTTAACTCTCATTTCCCACCAGAAAGAGGAATTAACCAAAGGCTCAGCGTGCCGTGCCGGAACCAGATTAGGGCCTGAAGCCATCCTGCGGTGTTGCGGCCAGGTCACAAGAAAGCGAGTTGAAGAAAGGAGCTCAGGGGCACTGTAATTCACAAACCAGCAGAGTTATAAATGACAGCTATCGTCCAAAAATATACTGAAGTAAGGCTGCCAAGAGGACTTGAAAGCGGGGCAGAATTGCAGGAAACCGATTTCAGGAGGTAGACTGGAATTGCATTGAAAGCATAGGAAAAGAGGCAGAACGTCCACAATGATGCACTTGGCCAAAAAGGGCGTATGCGTTTTTTCCTGAATATATTCAGGAAAAAACGCATACGCCCTTTTTGGCCAACCAAGCAACCTTGCAAAGGAAATCTGCACTACAATGAAGTCTCACTTCCCCCCGGTCAAAAGGGCCATCTGAAGAAAGTGTAAAATCCAGAAAGGCAGGACAGGCCATGGAGAACTGGGAGCCTTGTTATGCTGATGGGCGGGATGTAAATTGCCAACAGACACTCGGGAGAAGTGTATGGTGTTTCCGGAAACATCTAAAAAACAAAGCAACAGAGCCTAGGGCACTTCCACTTATGGTCCTATAGCTTAGGGAAATTAAAATCAAAAAGACACAGCCACCCCAAAGTTTGGGACGCCTCTGTTTACAAGAACCTCGTTTACAGTACAAGTTCAATATCACAGAAAGTGAAAAATGGATAAAGAACTTGTGGTACTTACGTACAATGCAGTATCACTCAGCAATGAAATCTATGTCATCAGGCCCGTAGCAGCATAATGAGTGGATTCAGGTACGATGATTCTAACTGAAATAAGTCACACAGAAAAAGAAACATCATAAGATATCAGTAATACACGGAATGTAATCTTGCCTACACAGGAACTGAATTCCAAAACAGAACAGGGTCTCAAATTTAGAAAACCAACTTATGCTTGCTTAAGGGGAAAGGTGAGTTGGGGTGCTGCATAAAACCAGAGATTGAAATGAGCACTGATAAAGTTCCTTAAGCCATATATGGAATAGACAAGAGCTACTCCTTGCTCAACGAAATGGACTCAACACCCCATATTAAACGCCTAAGAATGTACCTGACTAATAAGTATCTTAAAACCGATGGATTGCTATGTCTCCAAAAGAGAATCAAGCATGTGTATAGGGGCATAAACGCAGCAGTGATAGGATTGGAGAGGTTCGGTGAGCAAATGAAGACCCTTTGAAGTCATATTGCATGGTACCCATTCCACGGGTCTCAACTCTCCAGGTTTAAGGTATTCTTCCTTCAGCTAAAACATGCATGTGGAACCTAGAGTATAATCAACCGTGTGAATGGGAGACGTGTTCAAATATGTCTCAGTTTTCGTACCCTGGTACTCGGGTGCAACATTCCAGACGCTTTACTAACACTCTCCCCACTTGGAGAGTCAGCGCCTTTAACCTCCTGTTTGGCCCAGTTTGCAATTTCTGCGGAAGATGAACAGGAATAGGGAGAACCAATGAGAGACTAGCTGGAGGTGTCTGGACGGGCAAATTTAACTCTCATTTCCCACCAGGAAGAGGAATTAACCAAAGGCTCAGCGTGCCGTGCCGGAACCAGATTAGGGCCTGAAGCCATCCTGCGGTGTTGCGGCCAGCTCAAAAGAAAGCGAGTTGAAGAAAGGAGCTCAGGGGCACTGTAATTCACAAACCTGCAGAGTTATAAATGACAGCTATCGTCCAAAAATATACTGAAGTAAGGCTGCCAAGAGGACTTGAAAGCGGGGCAGAATTGCAGGAAACCGATTTCAGGAGGTAGACTGGAATTGCATTGAAAGCATAGGAAAAGAGGCAGAACGTCCACAATGATGCACTTGGCCAAAAAGGGCGTATGCGTTTTTTCCTGAATATATTCAGGAAAAAACGCATACGCCCTTTTTGGCCAACCAAGCAATCTTGCAAAGGAAATCTGCACTACAATGAAGTCTCACTTCCCCCCGGTCAAAAGGGCCATCTGAAAAAAGTGTAAAATCCAGAAAGGCAGGACAGGCCATGGAGAACTGGGAGCCTTGTTATGCTGATGGGCGGGATGTAAATTGCCAACAGACACTCGGGAGAAGTGTATGGTGTTTCCGGAAACATCTAAAAAACAAAGCAACAGAGCCTAGGGCACTTCCACTTATGGTCCTATAGCTTAGGGAAATTAAAATCAAAAAGACACAGCCACCCCAAAGTTTGGGACGCCTCTGTTTACAAGAACCTCATTTACCGTTCAAGTTCAATATCACAGAAAGTGAAAAATGGATAAAGAACTTGTGGTACTTACGTACAATGCAGTATCACTCAGCAATGAAATCTATGTCATCAGGCCCGTAGCAGCATAATGAGTGGATTCAGGTACGATGATTCTAACTGAAATAAGTCACACAGAAAATGAAACATCATAAGGTATCACTAATACACGGAATGTGAACTTGGCTACACATGAACTGAATTACAAAACAGAACTGGGTCTCAAGTTTAGAAAACCAACTTATGCCTGCTTAAGGGGGAAGGTGAGTTGGGGTGCTGCATAAAAGCAGAGTTTGAAATTAGCACAGATACCGTTCCATAAGCCAAATATGTAATAGACTAGACCTACCCCTTGCTCAACGAAATGGATTCAACAATGAGGTATCACCTCACACCTGGTAGAATAGGCATCATAGAAAATATACAAACAAAAAATGCTGGAAAGGGTGTGGAGAAAAGGAACCCTCTTCCACTACTGTTGGGAATATAAATTGATACAGTCATTATGGAGAACAATATGGAATTTCTTATGAAACTAACAATAGAATTACCATATGATACAGCAATCCCAGTACTGGACATATACCCAGACAAAACCATAAATCAAAAAGAGTCATTCACCGCAATGTTCATTGCATCACTATTTACAATATCGAGGTAATGGAAGCAACTTAAATGCCCACAGACAGACGAATGCATAAAGCTGTGGTACATATATAAAATGGAATATTACTAAGCCATGAAAAGGAATGAAATTGGGTCATTTGTAGAGACGTCGATGGATCTAGAGACTGTCATACAGAGTGAAGTAAGTCTGAAAGAGAAAAACAAATCTTGTATATTCATGCATATATGTGGAACCTAGAAAAACTGTACAGATTAACCATTTTGCAAGGCATAAATAGAGCAACAGATGTAGACAACAAACGTATGGACAACAAGGGGGGAAAGCTGTTGGGGGGGTGGTGGTGGGAGGAGTTGAGAGACTGGGATTGGCATGTATACATTTATATGTATAAAATAGATAACCAATAAGAACCTGCTGTATAAAAATATAAAATAAAATTCAAAATTAAAAAGAAATAAAATTTAAAAAATAAAACAAAAAACAATTATTCCCTGCACATACATGTATTTATATGAATAAATTATTTCCATGCTTATATCTGTAAATACAAAAAAGAGGAATAAAATCTACCTTGAACCAAAAACGAAAAAGAGAAAAAAAACACAGAACCCACCAGTTACACAGAGGAAAACCGTATCAGGGCACTTGCTCCAGTTGTAAACAATTCTGAAGTTGGTCAGTGGTGGGGAATCGTCTCCCATTCAGCCAGCAGCCCCCACGCAACAAGCGTCCTCATTGCAAAGCTGGGGCACCGTGCCGAGGCATCTGTGAGTAAATGTGAGCTGAGCCCCAGGCCAGTTGCTGCTGAACTATTCCCACCCGTCCCAGGTAAAACACCTGAATATATACAAGGACTTGAAAGCCTAGAGGAAGGGCCATAGAGCCACACAAGTGACAGCATGCAGGCCGACTTGGTGCCTGCAGGCCAGCCAGGATGGTCCTGGCCCTGGGTGCTCTTCTGGAAGATTTCCATTTCCCTGCCTGAGATACCCGTCCTGTCCCTGCCCCCACGGCTTTTTTCCTTCCTCACCTCTGCCCAGGGAGAAATTCCAGCAGCAGGTATGGGTGACACATCCTCTTCTTTAGCAGGTGGCAGCCTGGCAACTGCTGCAGAAAGTCCAGCAGAGCCCCACTCACACTGGGCCACCCACAAAGCCGTGGCCTCTCACTCCCTCCCACCAGCCCAGCCCCGAGACTGCTG
This sequence comes from Globicephala melas, assembly GCF_963455315.2. Taxonomy (NCBI): domain Eukaryota; kingdom Metazoa; phylum Chordata; class Mammalia; order Artiodactyla; family Delphinidae; genus Globicephala; species Globicephala melas. Next base: position 125,864 of record NW_027207552.1, on the reverse strand, counting down.
ACAGGGCAGAGAAAATGGCGTCAGGCACGGCTGCAGGGGCTCTCGCTGCCTGGAGTGGTATTTATATTGATCTCAACCCAGGCACACCTGGGGAGGGCTGGCCGGCACGGTAAGGCTGCCCAGGTCAGCCAATCATCACCCCTCAGGGGCTCACAGTTGCAGAAAATGGAACTTGCTGAACTGGCCACGTCCAAGGAACAGGTGTGGGCTCCTGAGAGTCAGGATAGACAAGGGGCTGCAGCTTTGGCTTGTTTTCTAATCATTTTATCTGGCCCATGAGTGGGAGACAACTTCAAGAAAACCCTCTCCTAATGAGAGGAACCCAGGAGTCAGGGAGAGGAGGGGTGGGTGGTGGTTGGAGACAGAGGCCTGGTGCCCCGGGTGCAGTGGAAGTCTCTGGAAGACCAGGTGGAGGGAGGCCTCACGGAGTGATGCCCAGGGTCACAGACCTGTCGCAGCTGCTGTTTGTTAGTTCAAGTCCTGCTCTGAGGTGCTCTGTGTCAGCTCTGAGCGACAGGTGAGCTGGGGGTGCTCTGCAATGAGGGCTATGTGCACGGTTCCTGTGTGCCCAGCCCTGCCACGGTACCTGCAAGGGTAGCTCTGTATCCTGGGAGGGCCCTGACCACGAGAGCCCCGTGGGCTGGGGTGGGGGTGGGGTACCTGCCCAGGTGAGCTCCATATTCTGGGATTGGTCTGACCACGAGAGCCCCATGGGCTGCTGGGGACCTGGTAAAGGATGTCAGGACAGTCAGTGAAGCCACCGAGGATATACCTCCAGTTGCTCCTAATTCCTACACCCTGCTGGTCATTCTACCAACCACCAGGACATGGTATTCTGTATTAGTCTTCAATGATGCCTTCTTTTGTATTCCATTAGTCCCAGAGTCACAAGAAATTTTGGCTTGTGAGTGGCAGGACTCAACATACAACTAAAACAATACTTCCGGGCCGTTCGGCCCCAAGGGTGCAAAAATTCCCACACCATCTTTGGGGAAAGCTTAGCTAAAGACCTAAAAGTTCTACCTCTGGAAAAGGAAACCCTCCTTCAATATGCAGACGACATTCTGATCGCCAGCCCTACTAAGGAGGCCTCTGAACTACCAAGCCAATAAAGGATAGAAGTTGTCCAAGAAAAAGCTCAAATATCACAGACTGCGGTGACCTGCCTGGGCTTCATTCTCACAGAAGGTCAGAGAAGCCCATCCCAGGAAAGGGAAGAAACCATTTTCAGCCTTACCCCTTTCTAAAACTAGAAGACAGCTTAGGGGTTCCTGGGGAGGCCAGGGTTTGCTGCTTCTGGATCCCTAACTACAGTCTACTAGCTGGGCCTCTATATGAAACACTGAAAGGAAAAGATGATGATCCTTTGGAATAGAATCCAGAAGTGGCCTTTCAAGAATGGAAAGAGCAGTCAATTCAGACCCTTGCCCTGGAACTCCCTAATTTAGCTAAACCCTTTGACCTTTACATTCCCGGTGAAAGGTGAATCGCCATTGGAGAATTAGTGCAAAAACTGGGACCACTTGAAATGGAACAATGCAAGAATGCCATCCAGGTAGGATAAACTACGGTCACTAAGGGGCTTGGCCCACTGCCACATCTGGCCAAGATAATGGCGGTATCTAAAAACCTGGAAATCAGCAGCCCAAAAGGCCACCTCCCTCCTAAGGGAAAAGGACCCCACGTGGTGATCCTAACCACCAACCATGCCCTGAAGTTGCAGGGTTCGCTCCGTGGGCACACCGACCTTGAGTGAGGAGGCCCTCCAACTCCAACATCCAGAGAGATAACCGGGGGCAACAGGGCACCATGACGACTCGTGTGAACATCACTTGACCTGGAGTTTCTCTCATAAAACAACAAGAGTGTGTCCCAAAAGAGTAGACTACTGCTTGCAGGACTTACTGCACCCAGAGGGGAGCTAATAATCTTGGCGGGGGAACGGTATATCACACTGTCACCATAGAAAAGCCTACAGACACCGTGATGATGGTGGCCAATAAGACCGGCTGGACTCCTGTTTACTTCAAAAGGCTGTTGACTCAGTGGCCATCATGGTCCTTGATCACCACTGACCCTGGACTGTCTGGGAGTTGAGCGGGCAGGGCTCTGACACCTGGTGCTGTTTGTACGTTAATTCAGGGGCCTAATTGAAGAAAGCGCAGACTACTGGTCAGAGCATCTAGGCTGGCAGAAACGGTCAGCCTAAGGTGGCCGAACAAATGTGGGGCGGGGTGAAACCGGCCCCCACAGCGTCTCTGCACATCTCTTTCCTGGACCCTTAAAGGTCATTAGAATCTATAACACTTCCAATGCTGGTGCTCAGGTGGACGAGCAGGGAGGCAGGGGTCCTGGGGACAATCAACGTCACCGGGAGGCTGCTGGGGAGAAGCTCTGACCCTCGCCCCAGGGTATGAGGGCTCCCAACTCAGCACTCAGCAGTTACAGAAGAAGGGTCTGCACCCTCAGCACTCCAAGAATGAGGAACAGGACAAAAGGCAGAGGAGGGGTTTGTCCCCAGCAAAGCCCATTAAAAATCCCTGGGAGATAAAAATAGAATCTGGGCAATAAAGTCAAGTCTAACCTTTTTTATCCTTTGTGCTTTGTCTAATTTCACGTGCTCCTAGGGTCCCGCATGCAGAGGTTCCACACCCGGCACTTCAGACCAGATTTCCTAGTGCAGAATGGCTGGGTCGACACCTCAGCTCCTGGGGCCCAGTGCAGACTCCACGATATAGAGCCTGAGCTACAGCCAACCCGGCCCTCGAGAGCTCCGCACCCTCCCTCCCACTGACTCTGACAGGATCTCTACACAGCAGCCCAGCCCACAGCCCACGGGGTAGTGCATGCTCTCACCTCTCCATTCTCTGATCAAAATATAAAGTTTCCTTTGCTTGTGAACCAAACTCAGTCTCGATCTGTTGGCCCCAATGACACTGGGCAGGGGGACACTTGTTGGGGTCCACTCTGGAAGATCAGTAACAGAAATTGAGACTATTGTAACCTCAATGAACAGATGTGTGAGCCAAACTGTAGTTAACATAGAACAGTGTATAAGGCTCGGGTAAAATAAGATGTTTCTAACACTTCCATTTGATATTTCCATCACTTTATTATAAGCAAGTTCAGTGAAAAGGTTTGTCTTATTTGTCAGGTCAATATTAGAGAAATGAAGTGATTTCTTTCCAAGGATGTACATCTAATAATCTTGGTTAAACCTTCAATCTTGTTTTAAATGCTTTTCCATTGAAAATGATACCTCTCTTTCAGCTCCCCCATTTCTGAGAAGTATAAAATCTTATAATTTATTATTACCAAAGGGGAAAGGTGGGAGGAGGGATAAATTAACAGTTTGGGATTAACACATACACACTGCTATGTATAAAATAGATCATCAACAAGGAACTACTGTATAGCACAGGGAACTACACTCAACATTTTGCAATAACCTATAAGGGGAAATAATCTGAAAAAGAATAGATATTTTTATTGATATCATCTATCAATGACAGTTAAAGTGTAACCTAAGGGAAGCTGGTGGTGAGTGCTTCTGACCCTGAAGACTTCAATCATCTAAAGTTTGGACTCTGCCTACTTCCCATGGCCCTTAATGAACATATGTGTAGCCGTAACTTAAAAACTTCCCCAGTTTGGGTTTCGGGGAGACACTGATTTTGAAAAAGCCCTGGTGTTCTCCTTACATGAATGGGACTCTTCCTACTGCTTAAACATGTCTGTCACACCCAGAGGATGGTATACCGTCTGATCGGGAAGAGTTTGGAAAAGGCATCTCATCTCCTCATCTCCTGGTGCTCGGGTTCACCCCTCCAGCGTCTTTACTAACAGTCTCCCCACTTGGAGATGTCAGCACTGTCAACATCCTGTTGCGTACAGTTTGGAATTTGTCCAGAGGATGAAGCGGAAGGATGAGGAACAATGAGAGACAAGTCCTAGGTGTTCAGACAGGCACATGTCACTCTAATTTCCAATCAGGAAGACGAATTGACCAAAGGCTAGGGTTGCCCATGGAAACAATATAGGGCTTGAGGAAATCCCGCTGCTTTGTGGCCAGTTCCCATAAACACAAGTTGAACAATGGAACTCAGGGGCAGTAAAATTCACAAAACTGCAGAGTTGAAAATATCCATCACTGAAAAATGTCTTGAGGAAAGTCAGAAAAAAGGACTTGTAAGCAAGGGAGAATGGCAGGAAAGGGATTTGAGGAGGTAGAAAGGACTCGCCATTAAGCACAAGAAAAGGAGCTGAACATTGCCAACATTGCAGTTGGCCAAAAAGGGTGTATGCGTTTTTTTCTGTATATATTCAAGAAAAGGGCATACACTTTTTTAGCCAACCAAACAGATGGGCACTGGAAGTCAATACTACAAAAGATATCACTTCGCATCAGTCAGAAGAGCCATCCTCATAAAGCGTAAACAACAGAAATGCAGGACAGGGCAACGAGAAGAGGGAGCCCTGTGAGACTTATAGTGGAAATGTATATTGCCAACGGCCATTCTGGAGAAGTGTATTGTATTTACTAAAGCATCTAAAAAATGAGCTACAGAGCATAGGGCACTTGCACTCATGGGCGTATATCTTGGGAAAAACAAAAATCGAGAGGACACAGGCACCCCAATGTTTACCCCCTCTCTGTTTAAAAGATCCTCGACTAGGATATAACTTAAATGTCTCTGGAGGGAAAAAATGGATAGAGATGTGGTACTTAGGTAGAGTGGAATATTATTCAGCCTGGAAATCAATGAAATATGGCCAGTTGTAACAACTCCGGAGGAGTTACGTATGATCATTCTAAGTGACAGAATTCAAAAAGAAAAAGACACATATCATAAGATATCACTTAAAGGTGGAATCCAAAATGGCTACACATGAAATAAATTACAAAACAAAAACATAGTCAAATATGTAGAAAACACGCATAAGGCTGCTAAACGGGAAAGGTGGGGAGGGGTTAGGCATCATCCAGGAGGTTGAAATTAGCAAAGATACCATTCCAAATACCAAACTGATAATCAACAAGGCCTACACGGTAGCTAAAAGAACTGCACTCAGCACACTCAAGTCACCGGAAAAGAATATATACGACTGGTAAGAATCTGAAAAAGAATTTATTGATGTCTCTCTGTACGTGAATCAAGTGGATGTACAGCAGCAAGAAACAGAGCTTTGAAAATCAGCTGTAACCAATATAGTAATAAATTGAAAAAAATAAACGACAGAGAGACAGAGAAAACCTCTTACAACTTTTCCTCAGGGACGGTGATGCAACATGGATTGAACACATCTAGACCCACAGCAGGATGAGACATAAGGCTGGAAACTGTTTGCGCTAAGAGAAATGTGAGGTTGGGTGAGGAAATGCACACCCTTTAAAGTAATACTACCTGGTACCCATTCAATGGGTCCCAAATCTGCAGGTTCAAGGGATCTTCCTATAGCTAAAACATGCATGGAAAACCCAGAGGACTGTACACCATGTGATCGGGAGATGTGTCTAAAATGCACCTCATTTATCCTCTCCTGGTGCTCCTGTTCACCATTCCAGCCACGCTACTTAGAATCTCCCCACTTGGAGAATCAGCACATTTAAACTTCTGTTTCACACATTTTGCAAATTGTGAGGAGGATGAACGGGAAGAGGGGGAACCAATGAGAGAATAGTTGTAGGGGTTTGGACGGGCACATATCACTCTAATTTCCCATTAAGAATAAGAATTAAAGAAAGGCTCAGCCTGCCTCGCTGGAGCCAAAATAGGGCCTGAAGCAATCCTGCGGGTTTGAGGCCAGCTCACAAAAGAACAACTTAAAAAATGGAGCTCAGGGTCACTGCAATTCACAAACCTGCAGAGTTATAAATGAAAACTAACGTCCAAAAATATGTTGAGGTAAGGCAAAGAAGAGGATCTGAATGCAAGACAGAATTGCAAGAAACAGATTTCAAGAGATAGATTGGACTCGTCTTTAACGCACATGAAAAGCGGCAGAATTTCGACAATGATGCAGTTGGCCCAAAAGGGCGTATGCGTTTTTTCCTGATTATATCCAGGAAAAAACGCATACGCACTTTATGGGCAACGAAGCAAGCAAGCAATGCAAATGTGCACAACAAAGAAGTCTCATTTCCCACCGGTCAAAAGGGCCATCCTAAAAAATTGTAAAAACCAGAAATGCAGGACAGGCCATGGAGAACAGGGAGCCTTTATACGCTGATGGGCAGTGTGTGGACTGCCGAGAGCCACTCTGGAGAAGTGTATGGTGGTTCCTAAATCATCTAAAAAACAGAGCTACAGAGCATAGGACACTTCCAATCATGGGAGTATATCTAGGGAAGTCTAAAAATCAACAAGACACAAGCACACCACAGTTTAGGGCTACTCTGTTTACAAGAACCTCAACTTCAGTACACCTTAAATATCCCAGGAAAGAGAACAATGGATAAAGAAGATGTGGTACTTATGTACAATTTCTTCACCATGAAATCAATGTAATAAGGCTCGTAGAAGGATAAAGAGTGGATTTAGGTCCGATAATACTACTTGAAATAAGTCAAACAGAAAAAGAAACATATCATAAGATATCACTTATAGAGGGAGGGTAAATATGGCTGCACAAGAAATGAATTACAGAACAGAACAGTGTCTCACATTTAGAAAACACACTTACGTCAGCTTAAGGGGAAAGGAGAGGTGGGGTGATGCATAAAACCAGAGTTTGAAATTAGCACAGATACCGTTCAATAAACCAAATAGGTATTAGACAAGATCTACACCTTGCTCAATGAACTGGCCTCAACACACCCTATACACCACAGAGAAATATATCTGAGTAATAAGAATCTTAAAACCCATGTATTGATATATCTCCATAAGGGAATCAAGTGTGTGCAGAGCGGCACAAACACAGCAGTGAAAATGAGCTAAACCCCATTATAGAAATAAATTTTAAAAACAAAACGCTGAAACAATGAAAGAGAGAAAAATTCTTACAAAATTCGCTCAGGGGCTGTGATGCAACCTGGATTGACCACATATAAACCCACAGCTGGATAAGACATAAGGCTGGACACTTGGGGCTGAGAGGATTGGTGAGCTTTGGTGAGCAACTGCCGAAAGTTTAATGCAATACTTCATGCTACTCATTCCAAGGGTCCCAACACTCCAGGTTGAAGGGAATCTTCCTACAGCTAAACCATGCTTGGGAAACCCAGCGACTGGTATACCATATGATCAGGAAAGGTTTCTAAAACACACCTCATTTTTCCTCTCCTGGGGCTCCGGATCGACATTCCAGCCGCTTTACTAACAACATCCCCACATGGAGAGTCAATGCCTTTAAGTTCTGGTATCGCACAGTCTGCAGTTAGTGCGGAGGATGAATGGGAATAGGGGGAACCAGTGAGAAAACTAGCTGTAGCGGTTTCAATGGGCACATGTCACTCTAATTTCACATCAGTAAGAAGAATTAACCAAAGGCACAGCAAGGTGCCCCAGAAGAAGAATAGAGCTTCAAGGAATCCTGTGGTTATGGGGCAAGATCACAAAAATAAGAGCTGAAAAATGGAGCTAAGGGCCACTGCAATTCAAAAACCTGCAGAGTTATAAAGGCCAACTATTTTCAAAAAATATATTGAGGTAAGGCTATGAAGAAGCATTGAAAGCAAGGCAGAATTGCAGGAAACCGATTTCAGGAGATACACTGGAATTGCATTGAAAACATATGAAGAGAGTCAGAACCTCGACAATGATGCACTTGGCCAAAAAGGGCGTATGTGTTTTTTCCTGAATATAGTCAGGAAAAAACGCATACACACTTTTTGGCCAACCAAGCAAGCATGCAAAGGAAATCTGCACTACAATGAAGTCTCACTTTCCCCTGGTCAAAAGGGCCATCTGAAAAAAGTGTAAAATCCATAAAGGCACGACAGGCCATGGAGAACTGGGAGCCTTCCAATGCTGATGGGCGGGATGTAAATTGCCAACAGCCACTCTGGAGAAGTGTATGGTGTTTCCTGAAACATCTAAAAAACAAAGCAACAGAGCCTAGGGCACTTCCACTTATGGTCCTAGAGTTTAGGGAAATTAAAATCAAAAAGACACAGCCACCCCAAAGTTTGGGATGGCTCTGTTTACAAGAACCTCATATAGGGTACAAGTTCAATATCGCAGAAAGTGAAAAATGGATAAAGAAGTTGTGGTACTTACGTACAATGCAATATCACTCAGCAATGAAATCTATGTCATCAGGCCCGTAGCAGCATAATGAGTGGATTCAGGTACGATGAATCTAACTGAAATAAGTCACACAGAAAAAGAAACATCATAAGATATCAGTAATACACGGAGTGTAAACTTGGCTACACAGGAACTGAATTACAGAACAGAACAGGGTCTCAAATTTAGAAAACCAACTTATGCTTGCTTAAGGGGAAAGGTGAGTTGGGGTGCTGCATAAAACCAGAGATTGAAATGAGCACAGATAAAGTTCCTTAAGCCAAATATGGAATAGACAAGAGCTACTCCTTGCTCAACGAAATGGACTCAACACCGCATATTAAACGCCTAAGAATGTACCTGACTAGTAAGTATCTTAAAACCTATGGATTGCTATGTCTCTGAAAGAGAATCAAGCATGTGTACAGGGGCATAAACGCAGCAGTGATAGGATTGGAGAGGTTCGGTGAGCAAATGAAGACCCTTTGAAGTCATATTGCATGGTACCCATTCCACGGGTTTCAACTACCCAGGTTTAAGGTATTCTTCCTTCAGCTAAAACATGCATGTGGAACCTAGAGTATGATCAACCATGTGATCGGGAGACGTGTTCAAATATGTCTCAGTTTTCCTCCCCTGGTACTCGGGTGCAACATTCCAGACGCTTTACTAACACTCTCCCCACTTGGAGAGTCAGCGCCTTTAACCTCCTGTTTGGCCCAGTTTGCAATTTCTGTGGAAGATGAACAGGAATAGGGAGAACCAATGAGAGACTAGCTGGAGGTGTCTGGACGGGCAAATTTAACTCTCATTTCCCACCAGGAAGAGGAAATAACCAAAGGCTCAGCGTGCCGTGCCGGAACCAGATTAGGGCCTGAAGCCATCCTGCGGTGTTGCGGCCAGGTCACAAGAAAGCGAGTTGAAGAAAGGAGCTCAGGGGCACTGTAATTCACAAACCTGCAGAGTTATAAATGACAGCTATCGTCCAAAAATATACTGAAGTAAGGCTGCCAAGAGGACTTGAAAGCGGGGCAGAATTGCAGGAAACCGATTTCAGGAGGTAGACTGGAATTGCTTTGAAAGCATAGGAAAAGAGGCAGAACGTCCACAATGATGCACTTGGCCAAAAAGGGCGTATGCGTTTTTTCCTGAATATATTCAGGAAAAATCGCATACGCCCTTTTTGGACAACCAAGCAAGCTTGCAAAGGAAATCTGCACTACAATGAAGTCTCACTTCCCCCCGGTCAAAATGGCCATCTGAAAAAAGTGTAAAATCCAGAAAGGCAGGACAGGCCATGGAGAACTGGGAGCCTTGTTATGCTGATGGGCGGGATGTAAATTGCCAACAGACACTCGGGAGAAGTGTATGGTGTTTCCTGAAACATCTAAAAAACAAAGCAACAGAGCCTAGGGCACTTCCACTTATGGTCCTATAGCTTAGGGAAATTAAAATCAAAAAGACACAGCCACCCCAAAGTTTGGGACGCCTCTGTTTACAAGAACCTCGTTTACAGTACAAGTTCAACATCGCAGAAAGTGAAAAATGGATAAAGAAGGTGTGGTATTTACTTACAAAGCAATATCACTCAGCAATGAAATCTATGTCATCAGGCCCTTAGCAGCACAATGAGTGGATTCAGGTATGATGATTCTAACTGAAATAAGTCACACAGAAAAAGAAACATCATAAGATATCAGTAATACACGGAATGTAAACTTGGCTACACAGGAACTGAATTACAGAACAGAACAGGGTCTCAAATTTAGAAAACCAACTTATGCTTGCTTAAGGGGAAAGGTGAGTTGGGGTGCTGCATAAAACCAGAGATTGAAATGAGCACAGATAAAGTTCCTTAAGCCAAATATGGAATAGACAAGAGCTACTCCTTGCTCAACGAAATGGACTCAACACCGCATATTAAACGCCTAAGAATGTACCTGACTAGTAAGTATCTTAAAACCTATGGATTGCTATGTGTCCGAAAGAGAATCAAGCATGTGTACAGGGGCATAAACGCAGCAGTGATAGGATTGGAGAGGTTCGGTGAGCAAATGAAGACCCTTTGAAGTCATATTGCATGGTACCCATTCCACGGGTTTCAACTACCCAGGTTTAAGGTATTCTTCCTTCAGCTAAAACATGCATGTGGAACCTAGAGTATGATCAACCATGTGATCGGGAGACGTGTTCAAATATGTCTCAGTTTTCCTCCCCTGGTACTCGGGTGCAACATTCCAGACGCTTTACTAACACTCTCCCCACTTGGAGAGTCAGCGCCTTTAACCTCCTGTTTGGCCCAGTTTGCAATTTCTGTGGAAGATGAACAGGAATAGGGAGAACCAATGAGAGACTAGCTGGAGGTGTCTGGACGGGCAAATTTAACTCTCATTTCCCACCAGGAAGAGGAAATAACCAAAGGCTCAGCGTGCCGTGCCGGAACCAGATTAGGGCCTGAAGCCATCCTGCGGTGTTGCGGCCAGCTCACAAGAAAGCGAGTTGAAGAAAGGAGCTCAGGGGCACTGTAATTCACAAACCTGCAGAGTTATAAATGACAGCTATCGTCCAAAAATATACTGAAGTAAGGCTGCCAAGAGGACTTGAAAGCGGGGCAGAATTGCAGGAAACCAATTTCAGGAGGTAGACTGGAATTGCTTTGAAAGCATAGGAAAAGAGGCAGAACGTCCACAATGATGCACTTGGCCAAAAAGGGTGTATGCGTTTTTTCCTGAATATATTCAGGAAAAAACGCATACGCCCTTTTTGGACAACCAAGCAAGCTTGCAAAGGAAATCTGCACTACAATGAAGTCTCACTTCCCCCCGGTCAAAATGGCCATCTGAAAAAAGTGTAAAATCCAGAAAGGCAGGACAGGCCATGGAGAACTGGGAGCCTTGTTATGCTGATGGGCGGGATGTAAATTGCCAACAGACACTCGGGAGAAGTGTATGGTGTTTCCTGAAACATCTAAAAAACAAAGCAACAGAGCCTAGGGCACTTCCACTTATGGTCCTATAGCTTAGGGAAATTAAAATCAAAAAGACACAGCCACCCCAAAGTTTGGGACGCCTCTGTTTACAAGAACCTCGTTTACAGTACAAGTTCAACATCGCAGAAAGTGAAAAATGGATAAAGAAGGTGTGGTATTTACTTACAAAGCAATATCACTCAGCAATGAAATCTATGTCATCAGGCCCTTAGCAGCACAATGAGTGGATTCAGGTATGATGATTCTAACTGAAATAAGTCACACAGAAAAAGAAACATCATAAGATATCAGTAATACACGGAATGTAAACTTGGCTACACAGGAACTGAATTACAGAACAGAACAGGGTCTCAAATTTAGAAAACCAACTTATGCTTGCTTAAGGGGAAAGGTGAGTTGGGGTGCTGCATAAAACCAGAGATTGAAATGAGCACAGATAAAGTTCCTTAAGCCAAATATGGAATAGACAAGAGCTACTCCTTGCTCAACGAAATGGATTCAACACCGCATATTAAACGCCTAAGAATGTACCTGACTAGTAAGTATCTTAAAACCTATGGATTGCTATGTCTCCGAAAGAGAATCAAGCATGTGTACAGGGGCATAAACGCAGCAGTGATAGGATTGGAGAGGTTCGGTGAACAAATGAAGACCCTTTGAAGTCATATTGCATGGTACCCATTCCACGGGTCTCAACTCTCCAGGTTTAAGGTATTCTTCCTTCAGCTAAAACATGCATGTGGAACCCAGAGTATGATCAACCATGTGAACGGGAGACGTGTTCAAATATGTCTCAGTTTTCGTACCCTGGTACTCGGGTGCAACATTCCAGACGCTTTACTAACACTCTCCCGACTTGGAGAGTCAGTCCCTTTAACCTCCTGTTTGGCCCAGTTTTCAATTTCTGTGGAAGATGAACAGGAATAGCGAGAACCAATGAGAGACTAGCTGGAGGTGTCTGGACGGGCAAATTTAACTCTCATTTCCCACCAGGAAGAGGAAATAACCAAAGGCTCAGTGTGCCGTGCCGGAACCAGATTAGGGCCTGAAGCCATCCTGCGGTGTTGCGGCCAGCTCAAAAGAAAGCGAGTTGAAGAAAGGAGCTCAGGGGCACTGTAATTCACAAACCTGCAGAGTTATAAATGACAGCTATCGTCCAAAAATATACTGAAGTAAGGCTGCCAAGAGGACTTGAAAGCGGGGCAGAATTGCAGGAAACCGATTTCAGGAGGTAGACTGGAATTGCATTGAAAGCATAGGAAAAGAGGCAGAACGTCCACAATGATGCACTTGGCCAAAAAGTGCGTATGCGTTTTTTCCTGAATATATTCAGGAAAAAACGCATACGCCCTTTTTGGCCAACCAAGCAAGCTTGCAAAGGAAATCTGCACTACAATGAAGTCTCACTTCCCCCCGGTGAAAATGGACATCTGAAAAAAGTGTAAAATCCAGAAAGGCAGGACAGGCCATGGAGAACTGGGAGCCTTGTTATGCTGATGGGCGGGATGTAAATTGCCAACAGACACTCGGGAGAAGTGTATGGTGTTTCCTGAAACATCTAAAAAACAAAGCAACAGAGCCTAGGGCACTTCCACTTATGGTCCTATAGCTTAGGGAAATTAAAATCAAAAAGACACAGCCACCCCAAAGTTTGGGACGCCTCTGTTTACAAGAACCTCGTTTACAGTACAAGTTCAACATCGCAGAAAGTGAAAAATGGATAAAGAACATGTGATATTTACTTACAAAGCAATATCACTCAGTAATGAAATCTATGTCATCAGGCCCTTAGCAGCACAATGAGTGGATTCAGGTATGATGATTCTAACTGAAATAAGTCACACAGAAAAAGAAACATCATAAGATATCAGTAATACACGGAATGTAAACTTGGTTACACAGGAACTGAATTCCAAAACAGAACAGGGTCTCAAATTTAGAAAACCAACTTATGCTTGCTTAAGGGTAAAGGTGAGTTGGGGTGCTGCATAAAACCAGAGATTGAAATGAGCACTGATAAAGTTCCTTAAGCCAAATATGGAATAGACAAGAGCTACTCCTGGCTCAACGAAATGGACTCAACACCGCATATTAAACGCCTAAGAATGTACCTGACTAGTAAGTATCTTAAAACCTATGGATTGCTATGTCTCCGAAAGAGAATCAAGCATGTGTACAGGGGCATAAATGCAGCAGTGATAGGATTGGAGAGTTTCGGTGAACAAATGAAGACCCTTTGAAGTCATATTGCATGGTACCCATTACACGGGTCTCAACTCTCCAGGTTTAAGGTATTCTTCCTTCAGCTAAAACATGCATGTGGAACCCAGAGTATGATCAACCGTGTGAACGGGAGACGTGTTCAAATATGTCTCAGTTTTCGTACCCTGGTACTCGGGTGCAACATTCCAGATGCTTTACTAAAACTCTCCCGACTTGGAGAGTCAGTCCCTTTAACCTCCTGTTTGGCCCAGTTTGCAATTTCTGCGGAAGATGAACAGGAATAGCGAGAACCAATGAGATACTAGCTGGAGGTGTCTGGACGGGCAAATTTAACTCTCATTTCCCACCAGGAAGAGGAATTAACCAAAGGCTCAGCGTGCCGTGCCGGAACCAGATTAGGGCCTGAAGCCATCCTGCGGTGTTGCGGTCAGCTCACAAGAAAGCGAGTTGAAGAAAGGAGCTCAGGGGCACTGTAATTCACAAACCTGCAGAGTTATAAATGACAGCTATCGTCCAAAAATATACTGAAGTAAGGCTGCCAAGAGGACTTGAAAGCGGGGCAGAATTGCAGGAAACCGATTTCAGGAGGTAGACTGGAATTGCATTGAAAGCATAGGAAAAGAGGCAGAACGTCCACAATGATGCACTTGGCCAAAAAGGGCGTATGCGTTTTTTCCTGAATATATTCAGGAAAAAACGCATACGCCCTTTTTGGCCAACCAAGCAAGCTTGCAAAGGAAATCTGCACTACAATGAAGTCTCACTTCCCCCCGGTCAAAAGGGCCATCTGAAAAAAGTGTAAAATCCAGAAAGGCAGGACAGGCCATGGAGAACTGGGAGCCTTGTTATGCTGATGGGCGGGATGTAAATTGCCAACAGCCACTCGGGAGAAGTGTATGGTGTTTCCTGAAACATCTAAAAAACAAAGCAACAGAGCCTAGGGCACTTCCACTTATGGTCCTATAGCTTAGGGAAATTAAAATCAAAAAGACATAGCCACCCCAAAGTTTGAGACGCCTCTGTTTACAAGAACCTCGTTTACAGTACAAGTTCAACATCGCAGAAAGTGAAAAATGGATAAAGAACATGTGGTATTTACTTACAAAGCAATATCACTCAGCAATGAAATCTATGTCATCAGGCCCTTAGCAGCACAATGAGTGGATTCAGGTATGATGATTCTAACTGAAATAAGTCACACAGAAAAAGAAACATCATAAGATATCAGTAATACACGGAATGTAAACTTGGCTACACAGGAACTGAATTACAGAACAGAACAGGGTCTCAAATTTAGAAAACCAACTTATGCTTGCTTAAGGGGAAAGGTGAGTTGGGGTGCTGCATAAAACCAGAGATTGAAATGAGCACAGATAAATTTCCTTAAGCCAAATATGGAATAGACAAGAGCTACTCCTTGCTCAACGAAATGGACTCAACACCGCATATTAAACGCCAAAGAATGTACCTGACTAGTAAGTATCTTAAAACCTATGGATTGCTATGTCTCCGAAAGAGAATCAAGCATGTGTACAAGCGCATAAACGCAGCAGTGATAGGATTGGAGAGGTTCGGTGAACAAATGAAGACCCTTTGAAGTCATATTGCATGGTACCCATTCCACGGGTCTCAACTCTCCAGGTTTAAGGTATTCTTCCTTCAGCTAAAACATGCATGTGGAACCCAGAGTATGACCAACCGTGTGAACGGGAGACGTGTTCAAATATGTCTCAGTTTTCGTACCCTGGTACTCGGGTGCAACATTCCAGACGCTTTACTAACATTCTCCCCACTTGGAGAGTCAGCGCCTTTAACCTCCTGTTTGGCCCAGTTTGCAATTTCTGCGGAAGATGAACAGGAATAGGGAGAACCAATGAGAGACTAGCTGGAGGTGTCTGGACGGGCAAATTTAACTCTCATTTCCCACCAGGAAGAGGAAATAACCAAAGGCTCAGCGTGCCGTACCGGAACCAGATTAGGGCCTGAAGCCATCCTGCGGTGTTGCGGCCAGGTCACAAGAAAGCGAGTTGAAGAAAGGAGCTCAGGGGCACTGTAATTCACAAACCTGCAGAGTTATAAATGACAGCTATCGTCCAAAAATATACTGAAGTAAGGCTGCCAAGAGGACTTGAAAGTGGGGCAGAATTGCAGGAAACCGATTTCAGGAGGTAGACTGGAATTGCATTGAAAGCATAGGAAAAGAGGCAGAACGTCCACAATGATGCACTTGGCCAAAAAGGGCGTATGCGTTTTTTCCTGAATATATTCAGGAAAAAACGCATACGCCCTTTTTGGCCAACCAAGCAAGCTTGCAAAGGAAATCTGCACTACAATGAAGTCTCACTTCCCCCCGGTCAAAAGGGCCATCTGAAAAAAGTGTAAAATCCAGAAAGGCAGGATAGACCATGGAGAACTGGGAGCCTTGTTATGCTGATGGGCGGGATGTAAATTGCCAACAGACACTCGGGAGAAGTGTATGGTGTTTCCTGAAACATCTAAAAAACAAAGCAACAGAGCCTAGGGCACTTCCACTTATGGTCCGATAGCTTAGGGAAATTAAAATCAAAAAAACACAGCCACCCCAAAGTTTGGGACACGTCTGTTTACAAGAACCTCGCTTACCGTACAAGTTCAATATCACAGAAAGTGAAAAATGGATAAAGAACTTGTGGTACTTACGTACAATGCAGTATCACTCAGCAATGAAATCTATGTCATCAGGCCCGTAGCAGCATAATGAGTGGATTCAGGTACGATGATTCTCACTGAAATAAGTCACACAGAAAAAGAAACATCATAAGATATCAATAATACACGGAATGTAAACTTGGCTACATAGGAACTGAATTCCAAAACAGAACAGGGTCTCAAATTTAGAAAACCAACTTATGCTTGCTTAAGGGGAAAGATGAGTTGGGGTGCTGCATAAAACCAGAGATTGAAATGAGCACAGATAAAGTTCCTTAAGCCAAATATGGAATAGACAAGAGCTACTCCTTGCTCAACGAAATGGACTCAACACCGCATATTAAACGCCTAAGAATGTACCTGACTAGTAAGTATCTTAAAACCTATGGATTGCTATGTCTCCGAAAGAGAATCAAGCATGTGTACAAGCGCATAAACGCAGCAGTGATAGGATTGGAGAGGTTCGGTGAACAAATGAAGACCCTTTGAAGTCATATTGCATGGTACCCATTCCACGGGTCTCAACTCTCCAGGTTTAAGGTATTCTTCCTTCAGCTAAAACATGCATGTGGAACCCAGAGTATGATCAACCGTGTGAACGGGAGACGTGTTCAAATATGTCTCAGTTTTCGTACCCTGGTACTCGGGTGCAACATTCCAGACGCTTTACTAACACTCTCCCCACTTGGAGAGTCAGCGCCTTTAACCTCCTGTTTGGCCCAGTTTGCAATTTCTGCGGAAGATGAACAGGAATAGGGAGAACCAATGAGAGACTAGCTGGAGGTGTCTGGACGGGCAAATTTAACTCTCATTTCCCACCAGGAAGAGGAAATAACCAAAGGCTCAGCGTGCCGTGCCGGAACCAGATTAGGGCCTGAAGCCATCCTGCGGTGTTGCGGCCAGGTCACAAGAAAGCGAGTTGAAGAAAGGAGCTCAGGGGCACTGTAATTCACAAACCTGCAGAGTTATAAATGACAGCTATCGTCCAAAAATATACTGAAGTAAGGCTGCCAAGAGGACTTGAAAGCGGGGCAGAATTGCAGGAAACCGATTTCAGGAGGTAGACTGGAATTGCATTGAAAGCATAGGAAAAGAGGCAGAACGTCCACAATGATGCACTTGGCCAAAAAGGGCGTATGCGTTTTTTCCTGAATATATTCAGGAAAAAACGCATACGCCCTTTTTGGCCAACCAAGCAAGCTTGCAAAGGAAATCTGCACTACAATGAAGTCTCACTTCCCCCCGGTCAAAAGGGCCATCTGAAAAAAGTGTAAAATCCAGAAAGGCAGGACAGGCCATGGAGAACTGGGAGCCTTGTTATGCTGATGGGCGGGATATAAATTGCCAACAAACACTCGGGAGAAGTGTATGGTGTTTCCTGAAACATCTAAAAAACAAAGCAACAGAGCCTAGGGCACTTCCACTTATGGTCCTATAGCTTAGGGAAATTAAAATCAAAAAGACACAGCCACCCCAAAGTTTGGGACGCCTCTGTTTACAAGAACCTCGTTTACCGTACAAGTTCAACATCGCAGAAAGTGAAAAATGGATAAAGAACATGTGGTATTTACTTACAAAGCAATATCACTCAGCAATGAAATCTATGTCATCAGGCACTTAGCAGCACAATGAGTGGATTCAGGTATGATGATTCTAACTGAAATAAGTCACACAGAAAAAGAAACATCATAAGATATCAGTAATACACGGAATGTAAACTTGGCTACACAGGAACTGAATTACAGAACAGAACAGGGTTTCAAATTTAGAAAACCAACTTATGCTTGCTTAAGGGGAAAGGTGAGTTGGGGTGCTGCAT
Source organism: Globicephala melas (assembly GCF_963455315.2). NCBI lineage: Eukaryota > Metazoa > Chordata > Mammalia > Artiodactyla > Delphinidae > Globicephala > Globicephala melas. The sequence continues at coordinate 107,914 of NW_027207552.1, read as the reverse complement.
AAAACCAGAGATTGAAATGAGCACAGATAAAGTTCCTTAAGCCAAATATGGAATAGACAAGAGCTACTCCTTGCTCAACAAAATGGACTCAACACCCCATATTAAACGCCTAAGAATGTACCTGACTAGTAAGTATCTTAAAACCTATGGATTGCTATGTCTCCGAAAGAGAATCAAGCATGTGTACAGGCGCATAAACGCAGCAGTGATAGGATTGGAGAGGTTCGGTGAACAAATGAAGACCCTTTGAAGTCATATTGCATGGTACCCATTCCACGGGTCTCAACTCTCCAGGTTTAAGGTATTCTTCCTTCAGCTAAAACATGCATGTGGAACCCAGAGTATGATCAACCGTGTGAACGGGAGACGTGTTCAAATATGTCTCAGTTTTCGTACCCTGGTACTCGGGTGCAACATTCCAGACGCTTTACTAACACTCTCCCCACTTGGAAAGACAGCGCCTTTAACCTCTTGTTTGGCCCAGTTTGCAATTTCTGCGGAAGATGAACAAGAATAGGGAGAACCAATGAGAGACTAGCTGGAGGTGTCTGGACGGGCAAATTTAACTCTCATTTCCCACCAGGAAGAGGAAATAACCAAAGGCTCAGCGTGCCGTGCCGGAACCAGATTAGGGCCTGAAGCCATCCTGCGGTGTTGCGGCCAGGTCACAAGAAAGCGAGTTGAAGAAAGGAGCTCAGGGGCACTGTAATTCACAAACCTGCAGAGTTATAAATGACAGCTATCATCCAAAAATATACTGAAGTAAGGCTGCCAAGAGGACTTGAAAGCGGGGCAGAATTGCAGGAAACCGATTTCAGGAGGTAGACTGGAATTGTATTGAAAGCATAGGAAAAGAGGCAGAACGTCCACAATGATGCACTTGGCCAAAAAGGGTGTATGCGTTTTTTCCTGAATATATTCAGGAAAAAACGCATACGCCCTTTTTGGCCAACCAAGCAAGCTTGCAAAGGAAATCTGCACTACAATGAAGTCTCACTTCCCCCCGGTCAAAAGGGCCATCTGAAAAAAGTGTAAAATCCATAAAGGTAGGACAGGCCATGGAGAACTGGGAGCCTTGTTATGCTGATGGGCAGGATGTAAATTGCCAACAGACACTCGGGAGAAGTGTATGGTGTTTTCTGAAACATCTAAAAAACAAAACAACAGAGCCTAGGGCACTTCCACTTATGGTCCTATAGCTTAGGGAAATTAAAATCAAAAAGACACAGCCACCCCAAAGTTTGGGACGCCTCTGTTTACAAGAACCTCGTTTACAGTACAAGTTCAACATCGCAGAAAGTGAAAAATGGATAAAGAACATGTGGTATTTACTTACAAAGCAATATCACTCAGCAATGAAATCTATGTCATCAGGCCCTTAGCAGCACAATGAGTGGATTCAGGTATGATGATTCTAACTGAAATAAGTCACACAGAAAAAGAAACATCATAAGATATCAGTAATACACGGAATGTAAACTTGGCTACACAGGAACTGAATTACAGAACAGAACAGGGTCTCAAATTTAGAAAACCAACTTATGCTTGCTTAAGGGTAAAGGTGAGTTGGGGTGCTGCATAAAACCAGAGATTGAAATGAGCACAGATAAAATTCCTTAAGCCAAATATGGAATAGACAAGAGCTACTCCTTGCTCAACGAAATGGACTCAACACCGCATATTAAACGCCTAAGAATGTACCTGACTAGTAAGTATCTTAAAACCTATGGATTGCTATGTCTCCGAAAGAGAATCAAGCATGTGTACAGGCGCATAAACGCAGCAGTGATAGGATTGGAGAGGTTCGGTGAACAAATGAAGACCCTTTGAAGTCATATTGCATGGTACCCATTCCACGGGTCTCAACTCTCCAGGTTTAAGGTATTCTTCCTTCAGCTAAAACATGCATGTGGAACCCAGAGTATGACCAACCGTGTGAACGGGAGACGTGTTCAAATATGTCTCAGTTTTCGTACCCTGGTACTCGGGTGCAACATTCCAGACGCTTTACTAACACTCTCCCCACTTGGAGAGTCAGCGCCTTTAACCTCCTGTTTGGCCCAGTTTGCAATTTCTGCGGAAGATGAACAGGAATAGGGAACACCAATGAGAGACTAGCTGGAGGTGTCTGGACGGGCAAATTTAACTCTCATTTCCCACCAGGAAGAGGAAATAACCAAAGGCTCAGTGTGCCGTGCCGGAACCAGATTAGGGCCTGAAGCCATCCTGCGGTGTTGCGGCCAGGTCACAAGAAAGCGAGTTGAAGAAAGGAGCTCAGGGGCACTGTAATTCACAAACCTGCAGAGTTATAAATGACAGCTATCGTCCAAAAATATACTGAAGTAAGGCTGCCAAGAGGACTTGAAAGCGGGGCAGAATTGCAGGAAACCGATTTCAGGAGGTAGACTGGAATTGCTTTGAAAGCATAGGAAAAGAGGCAGAACGTCCACAATGATGCACTTGGCCAAAAAGGGCGTATGCATTTTTTCCTGAATATATTCAGGAAAAAATGCATACGCCCTTTTTGGCCAACCAAGCAAGCTTGCAAAGGAAATCTGCACTACAATGAAGTCTCACTTCCCCCCGGTCAAAAGGGCCATCTGAAAAAAGTGTAAAATCCAGAAAGGCAGGACAGGCCATGGAGAACTGGGAGCCTTGTTATGCTGATGGGCGGGATGTAAATTGCCAACAGACACTCGGGAGAAGTGTATGGTGTTTCCTGAAACATCTAAAAAACAAAGCAACAGAGCCTAGGGCACTTCCACTTATGGTCCTATAGCTTAGGGAAATTAAAATCAAAAAGACACAGCCACCCCAAAGTTTGGGACGCCTCTGTTTACAAGAACCTCGTTTACAGTACAAGTTCAACATCGCAGAAAGTGAAAAATGGATAAAGAACATGTGGTATTTACTTACAAAGCAATATCACTCAGCAATGAAATCTATGTCATCAGGCCCTTAGCAGCACAATGAGTGGATTCAGGTATGATGATTCTAACTGAAATAAGTCACACAGAAAAAGAAACATCATAAGATATCAGTAATACACGGAATGTAAACTTGGCTACACAGGAACTGAATTACAGAACAGAACAGGGTCTCAAATTTAGAAAACCAACTTATGCTTGCTTAAGGGGAAAGGTGAGTTGGGGTGCTGCATAAAACCAGAGATTGAAATGAGCACAGATAAAGTTCCTTACGCCAAATATGGAATAGACAAGAGCTACTCCTTGCTCAACGAAATGGACTCAACACCCCATATTAAACGCCTAAGAATGTAAATGACTAGTAAGTATCTTAAAACCTATGGATTGCTATGTCTCCGAAAGAGAATCAAGCATGTGTACAGGCGCATAAACGCAGCAGTGATAGGATTGGAGAGGTTCGGTGAACAAATGAAGACCCTTTAAAGTCATATTGCATGGTACCCATTCCACGGGTCTCAACTCTCCAGGTTTAAGGTATTCTTCCTTCAGCTAAAACATGCATGTGGAACCCAGAGTATGATCAACCGTGTGAACGGGAGACGTGTTCAAATATGTCTCAGTTTTCGTACCCTGGTACTCGGGTGCAACATTCCAGACGCTTTACTAACACTCTCCCCACTTGGAAAGTCAGCGCCTTTAACCTCCTGTTTGGCCCAGTTTGCAATTTCTGCGGAAGATGAACAGGAATAGGGAGAACCAATGAGAGACTAGCTGGAGGTGTCTGGACGGGCAAATTTAACTCTCATTTCCCACCAGGAAGAGGAAATAACCAAAGGCTCAGCGTGCCGTGCCGGAACCAGATTAGGGCCTGAAGCCATCCTGCGGTGTTGCGGCCAGGTCACAAGAAAGCAAGTTGAAGAAAGGAGCTCAGGGGCACTGTAATTCACAAACCTGCAGAGTTATAAATGACAGCTATCGTCCAAAAATATACTGAAGTAAGGCTGCCAAGAGGACTTGAAAGCGGGGCAGAATTGCAGGAAACCGATTTCAGGAGGTAGACTGGAATTGCATTGAAAGCATAGGAAAAGAGGCAGAACGTCCACAATGATGCACTTGGCCAGAAAGGGCGTATGCGTTTTTTCCTGAATATATTCAGGAAAAAACGCATACGCCCTTTTTGGCCAACCAAGCAAGCTTGCAAAGGAAATCTGCACTACAATGAAGTCTCACTTCCCCCCGGTCAAAAGGGCCATCTGAAAAAAGTGTAAAATCCAGAAAGGCAGGACAGGCCATGGAGAACTGGGAGCCTTGTTATGCTGATGGACGGGATGTAAATTGCCAACAGACAATCGGGAGAAGTGTATGGTGTTTCCTGAAACATCTAAAAAACAAAGCAACAGAGCCTAGGGCACTTCCACTTATGGTCCGATAGCTTAGGGAAATTAAAATCAAAAAGACACAGCCACCCCAAAGTTTGGGATGCCTCTGTTTACAAGAACCTCGTTTACAGTACAAGTTCAACATCGCAGAAAGTGAAAAATGGATAAAGAACATGTGGTATTTACTTACAAAGCAATATCACTCAGCAATGAAATCTATGTCATCAGGCCCTTAGCAGCACAGTGAGTGGATTCAGGTATGATGATTCTAACTGAAATAAGTCACACAGAAAAAGAAACATCATAAGATATCAGTAATACACGGAATGTAAACTTGGCTACACAGGAACTGAATTACAGAACAGAACAGTGTCTCAAATTTAGAAAACCAACTTATGCTTGCTTAAGGGTAAAGGTGAGTTGGGGTGCTGCATAAAACCAGAGATTGAAACGAGCACAGATAAAGTTCCTTAAGCCAAATATGGAATAGACAAGAGCTACTCCTTGCTCAACGAAATGGACTCAACACCCCATATTAAACGCCTAAGAATGTACCTGACTAGTAAGTATCTTAAAACCTATGGATTGCTATGTGTCCGAAAGAGAATCAAGCATGTGTACAGGGGCATAAACGCAGCAGTGATAGGATTGGAGAGGTTCGGTGAGCAAATGAAGACCCTTTGAAGTCATATTGCATGGTACCCATTCCACGGGTTTCAACTACCCAGGTTTAAGGTATTCTTCCTTCAGCTAAAACATGCATGTGGAACCTAGAGTATGATCAACCATGTGATCGGGAGACGTGTTCAAATATGTCTCAGTTTTCGTACCCTGGTACTCGGGTGCAACATTCCAGAGGCTTTATTAACACTCTCCCGAATTGGAGAGTCACTCCCTTTAACCTCCTGTTTGGCCCAGTTTGCAATTTCTGCGGAAGATGAACAGGAATAGCGGGAACCAATGAGAGACTAGCTGGAGGTGTCTGGACGGGCAAATTTAACTCTCATTTCCCACAAGGAAGAGGAAATAACCAAAGGCTCAGCGTGCCGTGCCGCAACCAGATTAGGGCCTGAAGCCATCCTGCGGTGTTGCGGCCAGGTCACAAGAAAGCGAGTTGAAGAAAGGAGCTCAGGGGCACTGTAATTCACAAACCTGCAGAGTTATAAATGACAGCTATCGTCCAAAAATATACTGAAGTAAGGCTGCCAAGAGGACTTGAAAGCGGGGCAGAATTGCAGGAAACCGATTTCAGGAGGTAGACTGGAATTGCATTGAAAGCATAGGAAAAGAGGCAGAACGTCCACAATGATGCACTTGGCCAAAAAGGGCGTATGCGTTTTTTCCTGAATATATTCAGGAAAAAACGCATACGCCCTTTTTGGCCAACCAAGCAAGCTTGCAAAGGAAATCTGCACTACAATGAAGTCTCACTTCCCCCCGGTCAAAAGGGCCATCTGAAAAAAGTGTAAAATCCAGAAAGGCAGGACAGGCCATGGAGAACTGGGAGCCTTGTTATGCTGATGGGCGGGATGTAAATTGCCAACAGACACTCGGGAGAAGTGTATGGTGTTTCCTGAAACATCTAAAAAACAAAGCAACAGAGCCTAGGGCACTTCCACTTATGGTCCTATAGCTTAGGGAAATTAAAATCAAAAAGACACAGCCACCCCAAAGTTTGGGACGCCTCTGTTTACAAGAACCTCGTTTACAGTACAAGTTCAATATCGCAGAAAGTGAAAAATGGATAAAGAACTTGTGGTACTTACGTACAATGCAGTATCACTCAGCAATGAAATCTATGTCATCAGGCCCATAGCAGCATAATGAGTGGATTCAGGTACGATGATTCTAACTGAAATAAGTCACACAGAAAAAGAAACATCATAAGATATCACTAATACATGGAATGTAAACTTGGCTACACAGGAACTGAATTCCAAAACAGAACAGGGTCTCAAATTTAGAAAACCAACTTATGCTTGCTTAAGGGGAAAGGTGAGTTGGGGTGCTGCATAAAACCAGAGATTGAAATGAGCACAGATAAAGTTCCTTAAGCCAAATATGGAATAGACAAGAGCTACTCCTTGCTCAACGAAATGGACTCAACACCGCATATTAAACGCCTAAGAATGTACCTGACTAGTAAGTATCTTAAAACCTATGGATTGCTATGTCTCCAAAAGAGAATCAAGCGTGTGTACAGGGGCATAAACGCAGCAGTGATAGGATTGGAGAGGTTCGGTGAGCAAATGAAGACCCTTTGAAGTCATATTGCATGGTACCCATTCCACGGGTCTCAACTCTCCAGGTTTAAGGTATTCTTCCTTCAGCTAAAACATGCATGTGGAACCCAGAGTATGATCAACCATGTGAACGGGAGACGTGTTCAAATATGTCTCAGTTTTCCTCCCCTGGTACTCGGGTGCAACATTCCAGACGCTTTACTAACACTCTCCCCACTTGGAGAGTCAGCGCCTTTAACTTCCTGTTTGGCCCAGTTTGCAATTTCTGTGGAAGATGAACAAGAAAGGCGAGAACCAATGAGAGACTAGCTGGAGGTGTCTGGACGGGCAAATTTAACTCTCATTTCCCACTAGTAAGAGGAAATAACCAAAGGCTCAGCGTGCCGTGCCGAAACCAGATTAGGGCTTGAAGCCATCCTGCGGTGTTGCGGCCAGGTCACAAGAAAGCCAGTTGAAGAAAGGAGCTCAGGGGCACTGTAATTCACAAACCTGCAGAGTTATAAATGACAGCTATCGTCCAAAAATATACTGAAGTAAGGCTGCCAAGAGGACTTGAAAGCGGGGCAGAATTGCAGGAAACCGATTTCAGGAGGTAGACTGGAATTGCATTGAAAGCATAGGAAAAGAGGCAGAACGTCCACAATGATGCACTTGGCCAAAAAGGGCGTATGCGTTTTTTCCTGAATATATTCAGGAAAAAACGCATACGCCCTTTTTGGCCAACCAAGCAAGCTTGCAAAGGAAATCTGCACTACAATGAAGTCTCACTTCCCCCGGTCAAAAGGGCCATCTGAAAAAAGTGTAAAATCCAGAAAGGCAGGACAGGCCATGGAGAACTGGGAGCCTTGTTATGCTGATGGGCGGGATGTAAATTGCCAACAGACACTCGGAAGAAGTGTATGGTGTTTCCTGAAACATCTAAAAAACAAAGCAACAGAGCCTAGGGCACTTCCACTTATGGTCCTATAGCTTAGGGAAATTAAAATGAAAAAGACACAGCCACCCCAAAGTTTGGGACGCCTCTGTTTACAAGAACCTCGTTTACAGTACAAGTTCAACATCGCAGAAAGTGAAAAATGGATAAAGAACATGTGGTATTTACTTACAAAGCAATATCACTCAGCAATGAAATCTATGTCATCAGGCCCTTAGCAGCACAATGAGTGGATTCAGGTATGATGATTCTAACTGAAATAAGTCACACAGAAAAAGAAACATCATAAGATATCAGTAATACACGGAATGTAAACTTGGCTACACAGGAACTGAATTCCAAAACAGAACAGGGTCTCAAATTTAGAAAACCAACTTATGCTTGCTTAAGGGGAAAGGTGAGTTGGGGTGCTGCATAAAACCAGAGATTGAAATGAGCACAGATAAAGTTCCTTAAGCCAAATATGGAATAGACAAGAGCTACTCCTGGCTCAACGAAATGGACTCAACACCGCATATTAAACGCCTAAGAATGTACCTGACTAGTAAGTATCTTAAAACCTATGGATTGCTATGTCTCCGAAAGAGAATCAAGCATGTGTACAGGGGCATAAACGCAGCAGTGATAGGATTGGAGAGGTTCGGTGAGCAAATGAAGACCCTTTGAAGTCATATTGCATGGTACCCATTCCACGGGTTTCAACTACCCAGGTTTAAGGTATTCTTCCTTCAGCTAAAACATGCATGTGGAACCTAGAGTATGATCAACCATGTGATCGGGAGACGTGTTCAAATATGTCTCAGTTTTCGTACCCTGGTACTCGGGTGCAACATTCCAGACGCTTTACTAACACTCTCCCGACTTGGAGAGTCAGTCCCTTTAACCTCCTGTTTGGCCCAGTTTGCAATTTCTGTGGAAGATGAACAAGAAAGGCGAGAACCAATGAGAGACTAGCTGGAGGTGTCTGGACGGGCAAATTTAACTCTCATTTCCCACCAGGAAGAGGAAATAACCAAAGGCTCAGCGTGCCGTGCCGAAACCAGATTAGGGCCTGAAGCCATCCTGCGGTGTTGCGGCCAGGTCACAAGAAAGCCAGTTGAAGAAAGGAGCTCAGGGGCACTGTAATTCACAAACCTGCAGAGTTATAAATGACAGCTATCGTCCAAAAATATACTGAAGTAAGGCTGCCAAGAGGACTTGAAAGCGGGGCAGAATTGCAGGAAACCGATTTCAGGAGGTAGACTGGAATTGCATTGAAAGCATAGGAAAAGAGGCAGAATGTCCACAATGATGCACTTGGCCAAAAAGGGCGTATGTGTTTTTTCCTGAATATATTCAGGAAAAAACGCATACGCCCTTTTTGGCCAACCAAGCAACCTTGCAAAGGAAATCTGCACTACAATGAAGTCTCACTTCCCCCCGGTCAAAAGGGCCATCTGAAAAAAGTGTAAAATCCAGAAAGGCAGGACAGGCCATGGAGAACTGGGAGCCTTGTTATGCTGATGGGCGGGATGTAAATTGCCAACAGACACTCGGGAGAAGTGTATGGTGTTTCCTGAAACATCTAAAAAACAAAGCAACAGAGCCTAGGGCACTTCCACTTATGGTCCTATAGCTTAGGGAAATTAAAATCGAAAAGACACAGCCACCCCAAAGTTTGGGACGCCTCTGTTTACAAGAACCTCGTTTACCGTACAAGTTCAACATCGCAGAAAGTGAAAAATGGATAAAGAACATGTGGTATTTACTTACAAAGCAATATCACTCAGCAATGAAATCTATGTCATCAGGCCCTTAGCAGCACAATGAGTGGATTCAGGTATGATGATTCTAACTGAAATAAGTCACACAGAAAAAGAAACATCATAAGATATCAGTAATACACGGAATGTAAACTTGGCTACACAGGAACTGAATTACAGAACAGAACAGGGTCTCAAATTTAGAAAACCAACTTATGCTTGCTTAAGGGGAAAGGTGAGTTGGGGTGCTGCATAAAACCAGAGATTGAAATGAGCACAGATAAAGTTCCTTAAGCCAAATATGGAATAGACAAGAGCTACTCCTTGCTCAACGAAATGGACTCAACACCGCATATTAAACGCCTAAGAATGTACCTGACTAGTAAGTATCTTAAAACCTATGGATTGCTATGTCTCCGAAAGAGAATCAAGCATATGTACAGGGGCATAAACGCAGCAGTGATAGGATTGGAGAGGTTCGGTGAACAAATGAAGACCCTTTGAAGTCATATTGCATGGTACCCATTCCACGGGTCTCAACTCTCCAGGTTTAAGGTATTCTTCCTTCAGCTAAAACATGCATGTGGAACCCAGAGTATGATCAACCATGTGAACGGGAGACGTGTTCAAATATGTCTCAGTTTTCGTACCCTGGTACTCGGGTGCAACATTCCAGACGCTTTACTAACACTCTCCCGACTTGGAGAGTCAGTCCCTTTAACCTCCTGTTTGGCCCAGTTTTCAATTTCTGTGGAAGATGAACAGGAATAGCGAGAACCAATGAGAGACTAGCTGGAGGTGTCTGGACGGGCAAATTTAACTCTCATTTCCCACCAGGAAGAGGAAATAACCAAAGGCTCAGCGTGCCGTGCCGGAACCAGATTAGGGCCTGAAGCCATCCTGCGGTGTTGCGGCCAGGTCACAAGAAAACGAGTTGAAGAAAGGAGCTCAGGGGCACTGTAATTCACAAACCTGCAGAGTTATAAATGACAGCTATCGTCCAAAAATATACTGAAGTAAGGCTGCCAAGAGGACTTGAAATTGGGGCAGAATTGCAGGAAACCGATTTCAGGAGGTAGACTGGAATTGCATTGAAAGCATAGGAAAAGAGGCAGAACGTCCACAATGATGCACTTGGTCAAAAAGGGCGTATGCGTTTTTTCCTGAATATATTCAGGAAAAAACGCATACGCCCTTTTTGGCCAACCAAGCAAGCTTGCAAAGGAAATCTGCACTACAATGAAGTCTCACTTCCCCCCGGTCAAAAGGGCCATCTGAAAAAAGTGTAAAATCCAGAAAGGCAGGACAGGCCATGGAGAACTGGGAGCCTTGTTATGCTGATGGGCTGGATGTAAATTGCCAACAGACACTCGGGAGAAGTGTATGGTGTTTCCTGAAACATCTAAAAAACAAAGCAACAGAGCCTAGGGCACTTCCACTTATGGTCCTATAGCTTAGGGAAATTAAAATCAAAAAGACACAGCCACCCCAAAGTTTGGGATGGCTCTGTTTACAAGAACCTCATATACGGTACAAGTTCAATATCGCAGAAAATGAAAAATGGATAAAGAAATTGTGGTACTTACGTACAATGCAATATCACTCAGCAATGAAATCTATGTCATCAGGCCCGTAGCAGCATAATGAGTGGATTCAGGTACGAAGAATCTAACTGAAATAAGTCACACAGAAAAAGAAACATCATAAGATATCAGTAATACACGGAATGTAAACTTGGCTACACAGGAACTGAATTACAGAACAGAACAGGGTCTCAAATTTAGAAAACCAACTTATGCTTGCTTAAGGGGAAAGGTGAGTTGGGGTGCTGCATAAAACCAGAGATTGAAACGAGCACAGATAAAGTTCCTTAAGCCAAATATGGAATAGACAAGAGCTACTCCTTGCTCAACGAAATGGACTCAACACCGCATATTAAACGCCTAAGAATGTACCTGACTAGTAAGTATCTTAAAACCTATGGATTGCTATGTCTCCGAAAGAGAATCAAGCATTTGTACAGGGGCATAAACGCAGCAGTGATAGGATTGGAGAGGTTCGGTGAGCAAATGAAGACCCTTTGAAGTCATATTGCATGGTACCCATTCCACGGGTTTCAACTACCCAGGTTTAAGGTATTCTTCCTTCAGCTAAAACATGCATGTGGAACCTAGAGTATGATCAACCATGTGATCGGGAGACGTGTTCAAATATGTCTCAGTTTTCGTACCCTGGTACTCGGGTGCAACATTCCAGACGCTTTACTAACACTCTCCCCACTTGGAGAGTCCGTCCCTTTAATCTCCTGTTTGGCCCAGTTTGCAATTTCTGCGGAAGATGAACAGGAATAGTGAGAACCAATGAGAGACTAGATGGAGGTGTCTGGACGGGCAAATTTAACTCTCATTTCCCACCAGAAAGAGGAATTAACCAAAGGCTCAGCGTGCCGTGCTGGAACCAGATTAGGGACTGAAGCCATCTTGCGGTGTTGCGGCCAGCTCAAAAGAAAGCGAGTTGAAGAAAGGAGCTCAGGGGCACTGTAATTCACAAACCTGCAGAGTTATAAATGACAGCTATCGTCCAAAAATATACTGAAGTAAGGCTGCCAAGAGGAGTTGAAAGCGGGGCAGAATTGCAGGAAACCGATTTCAGGAGGTAGACTGGAATTGCATTGAAAGCATAGGAAAAGAGGCAGAACGTCCACAATGATGCACTTGGCCAAAAAGGGCGTATGCGTTTTTTCCTGAATATATTCAGGAAAAAACGCATATGCCCTTTTTGACCAACCAAGCAAGCTTGCAAAGGAAATCTGCACTACAATGAAGTCTCACTTCCCCCCAGTCAAAAGGGCATTCTGAAAAAAGTGTAAAATCCAGAAAGGCAGGACAGGCCATGGAGAACTGGGAGCCTTGTTATGCTGATGGGCGGGATGTAAATTGCCAACAGACACTCGGGAGAAGTGTATGGTGTTTCCTGAAACATCTAAAAAACAAAGCAACAGAGCCTAGGGCACTTCCACTTATGGTCCTATAGCTTAGGGAAATTAAAATCAAAAAGACACAGCCACCCCAAAGTTTGGGACGCCTCTGTTTACAAGAACCTCGTTTACAGTACAAGTTCAATATCACAGAAAGTGAAAAATGGATAAAGAACTTGTGGTACTTACGTACAATGCAGTATCACTCAGCAATGAAATCTATGTCATCAGGCCCTTAGCAGAATAATGAGTGGATTCAGGTACGATGATTCTCACTGAAATAAGTCACACAGAAAAAGAAACATCATAAGATATCACTAATACACGGAATGTAAACTTGGCTACACAGGAACTGAATTCCAAAACAGAACAGGGTCTCAAATTTAGAAAACCAACTTATGCTTCCTTAAGGGGAAAGGTGAGTTGGGGTGCTGCATAAAACCAGAGATTGAAATGAGCACAGATAAAGTTCCTTAAGCCAAATATGGACTAGACAAGAGCTACTCCTTGCTCAACGAAATGGACTCAACACCCCATATTAAACGCCTAAGAATGTACCTGACTAGTAAGTATCTTAAAACCTATGGATTGCTATGTCTCCAAAAGAGAATCAACCGTGTGTACAGGGGCATAAACGCAGCAGTGATAGGATTGGAGAGGTTCGGTGAGCAAATGAAGACCCTTTGAAGTCATATTGCATGGTACCCATTCCACGGGTCTCAACTCTCCAGGTTTAAGGTATTCTTCCTTCAGCTAAAACATGCATGTGGAACCCAGAGTATGATCAACCATGTGAACGGGAGACGTGTTCAAATATGTCTCAGTTTTCCTCCCCTGGTACTCGGGTGCAACATTCCAGACGCTTTACTAACACTCTCCCCACTTGGAGAGTCAGCGCCTTTAACCTCCTGTTTGGCCCAGTTTGCAATTTCTGCGGAAGATGAACAGGAATAGTGAGAACCAATGAGAGACTAGCAGGAGGTGTCTGGACGGGAAAATTTAACTCTCATTTCCCACCAGAAAGAGGAATTAACCAAAGGCTCAGCGTGCCGTGCCGGAACCAGATTAGGGCCTGAAGCCATCCTGCGGTGTTGCGGCCAGGTCACAAGAAAGCGAGTTGAAGAAAGGAGCTCAGGGGCACTGTAATTCACAAACCAGCAGAGTTATAAATGACAGCTATCGTCCAAAAATATACTGAAGTAAGGCTGCCAAGAGGACTTGAAAGCGGGGCAGAATTGCAGGAAACCGATTTCAGGAGGTAGACTGGAATTGCATTGAAAGCATAGGAAAAGAGGCAGAACGTCCACAATGATGCACTTGGCCAAAAAGGGCGTATGCGTTTTTTCCTGAATATATTCAGGAAAAAACGCATACGCCCTTTTTGGCCAACCAAGCAACCTTGCAAAGGAAATCTGCACTACAATGAAGTCTCACTTCCCCCCGGTCAAAAGGGCCATCTGAAGAAAGTGTAAAATCCAGAAAGGCAGGACAGGCCATGGAGAACTGGGAGCCTTGTTATGCTGATGGGCGGGATGTAAATTGCCAACAGACACTCGGGAGAAGTGTATGGTGTTTCCGGAAACATCTAAAAAACAAAGCAACAGAGCCTAGGGCACTTCCACTTATGGTCCTATAGCTTAGGGAAATTAAAATCAAAAAGACACAGCCACCCCAAAGTTTGGGACGCCTCTGTTTACAAGAACCTCGTTTACAGTACAAGTTCAATATCACAGAAAGTGAAAAATGGATAAAGAACTTGTGGTACTTACGTACAATGCAGTATCACTCAGCAATGAAATCTATGTCATCAGGCCCGTAGCAGCATAATGAGTGGATTCAGGTACGATGATTCTAACTGAAATAAGTCACACAGAAAAAGAAACATCATAAGATATCAGTAATACACGGAATGTAATCTTGCCTACACAGGAACTGAATTCCAAAACAGAACAGGGTCTCAAATTTAGAAAACCAACTTATGCTTGCTTAAGGGGAAAGGTGAGTTGGGGTGCTGCATAAAACCAGAGATTGAAATGAGCACTGATAAAGTTCCTTAAGCCATATATGGAATAGACAAGAGCTACTCCTTGCTCAACGAAATGGACTCAACACCCCATATTAAACGCCTAAGAATGTACCTGACTAATAAGTATCTTAAAACCGATGGATTGCTATGTCTCCAAAAGAGAATCAAGCATGTGTATAGGGGCATAAACGCAGCAGTGATAGGATTGGAGAGGTTCGGTGAGCAAATGAAGACCCTTTGAAGTCATATTGCATGGTACCCATTCCACGGGTCTCAACTCTCCAGGTTTAAGGTATTCTTCCTTCAGCTAAAACATGCATGTGGAACCTAGAGTATAATCAACCGTGTGAATGGGAGACGTGTTCAAATATGTCTCAGTTTTCGTACCCTGGTACTCGGGTGCAACATTCCAGACGCTTTACTAACACTCTCCCCACTTGGAGAGTCAGCGCCTTTAACCTCCTGTTTGGCCCAGTTTGCAATTTCTGCGGAAGATGAACAGGAATAGGGAGAACCAATGAGAGACTAGCTGGAGGTGTCTGGACGGGCAAATTTAACTCTCATTTCCCACCAGGAAGAGGAATTAACCAAAGGCTCAGCGTGCCGTGCCGGAACCAGATTAGGGCCTGAAGCCATCCTGCGGTGTTGCGGCCAGCTCAAAAGAAAGCGAGTTGAAGAAAGGAGCTCAGGGGCACTGTAATTCACAAACCTGCAGAGTTATAAATGACAGCTATCGTCCAAAAATATACTGAAGTAAGGCTGCCAAGAGGACTTGAAAGCGGGGCAGAATTGCAGGAAACCGATTTCAGGAGGTAGACTGGAATTGCATTGAAAGCATAGGAAAAGAGGCAGAACGTCCACAATGATGCACTTGGCCAAAAAGGGCGTATGCGTTTTTTCCTGAATATATTCAGGAAAAAACGCATACGCCCTTTTTGGCCAACCAAGCAATCTTGCAAAGGAAATCTGCACTACAATGAAGTCTCACTTCCCCCCGGTCAAAAGGGCCATCTGAAAAAAGTGTAAAATCCAGAAAGGCAGGACAGGCCATGGAGAACTGGGAGCCTTGTTATGCTGATGGGCGGGATGTAAATTGCCAACAGACACTCGGGAGAAGTGTATGGTGTTTCCGGAAACATCTAAAAAACAAAGCAACAGAGCCTAGGGCACTTCCACTTATGGTCCTATAGCTTAGGGAAATTAAAATCAAAAAGACACAGCCACCCCAAAGTTTGGGACGCCTCTGTTTACAAGAACCTCATTTACCGTTCAAGTTCAATATCACAGAAAGTGAAAAATGGATAAAGAACTTGTGGTACTTACGTACAATGCAGTATCACTCAGCAATGAAATCTATGTCATCAGGCCCGTAGCAGCATAATGAGTGGATTCAGGTACGATGATTCTAACTGAAATAAGTCACACAGAAAATGAAACATCATAAGGTATCACTAATACACGGAATGTGAACTTGGCTACACATGAACTGAATTACAAAACAGAACTGGGTCTCAAGTTTAGAAAACCAACTTATGCCTGCTTAAGGGGGAAGGTGAGTTGGGGTGCTGCATAAAAGCAGAGTTTGAAATTAGCACAGATACCGTTCCATAAGCCAAATATGTAATAGACTAGACCTACCCCTTGCTCAACGAAATGGATTCAACAATGAGGTATCACCTCACACCTGGTAGAATAGGCATCATAGAAAATATACAAACAAAAAATGCTGGAAAGGGTGTGGAGAAAAGGAACCCTCTTCCACTACTGTTGGGAATATAAATTGATACAGTCATTATGGAGAACAATATGGAATTTCTTATGAAACTAACAATAGAATTACCATATGATACAGCAATCCCAGTACTGGACATATACCCAGACAAAACCATAAATCAAAAAGAGTCATTCACCGCAATGTTCATTGCATCACTATTTACAATATCGAGGTAATGGAAGCAACTTAAATGCCCACAGACAGACGAATGCATAAAGCTGTGGTACATATATAAAATGGAATATTACTAAGCCATGAAAAGGAATGAAATTGGGTCATTTGTAGAGACGTCGATGGATCTAGAGACTGTCATACAGAGTGAAGTAAGTCTGAAAGAGAAAAACAAATCTTGTATATTCATGCATATATGTGGAACCTAGAAAAACTGTACAGATTAACCATTTTGCAAGGCATAAATAGAGCAACAGATGTAGACAACAAACGTATGGACAACAAGGGGGGAAAGCTGTTGGGGGGGTGGTGGTGGGAGGAGTTGAGAGACTGGGATTGGCATGTATACATTTATATGTATAAAATAGATAACCAATAAGAACCTGCTGTATAAAAATATAAAATAAAATTCAAAATTAAAAAGAAATAAAATTTAAAAAATAAAACAAAAAACAATTATTCCCTGCACATACATGTATTTATATGAATAAATTATTTCCATGCTTATATCTGTAAATACAAAAAAGAGGAATAAAATCTACCTTGAACCAAAAACGAAAAAGAGAAAAAAAACACAGAACCCACCAGTTACACAGAGGAAAACCGTATCAGGGCACTTGCTCCAGTTGTAAACAATTCTGAAGTTGGTCAGTGGTGGGGAATCGTCTCCCATTCAGCCAGCAGCCCCCACGCAACAAGCGTCCTCATTGCAAAGCTGGGGCACCGTGCCGAGGCATCTGTGAGTAAATGTGAGCTGAGCCCCAGGCCAGTTGCTGCTGAACTATTCCCACCCGTCCCAGGTAAAACACCTGAATATATACAAGGACTTGAAAGCCTAGAGGAAGGGCCATAGAGCCACACAAGTGACAGCATGCAGGCCGACTTGGTGCCTGCAGGCCAGCCAGGATGGTCCTGGCCCTGGGTGCTCTTCTGGAAGATTTCCATTTCCCTGCCTGAGATACCCGTCCTGTCCCTGCCCCCACGGCTTTTTTCCTTCCTCACCTCTGCCCAGGGAGAAATTCCAGCAGCAGGTATGGGTGACACATCCTCTTCTTTAGCAGGTGGCAGCCTGGCAACTGCTGCAGAAAGTCCAGCAGAGCCCCACTCACACTGGGCCACCCACAAAGCCGTGGCCTCTCACTCCCTCCCACCAGCCCAGCCCCGAGACTGCTGACAGGGCAGAGAAAATGGCGTCAGGCACGGCTGCAGGGGCTCTCGCTGCCTGGAGTGGTATTTATATTGATCTCAACCCAGGCACACCTGGGGAGGGCTGGCCGGCACGGTAAGGCTGCCCAGGTCAGCCAATCATCACCCCTCAGGGGCTCACAGTTGCAGAAAATGGAACTTGCTGAACTGGCCACGTCCAAGGAACAGGTGTGGGCTCCTGAGAGTCAGGATAGACAAGGGGCTGCAGCTTTGGCTTGTTTTCTAATCATTTTATCTGGCCCATGAGTGGGAGACAACTTCAAGAAAACCCTCTCCTAATGAGAGGAACCCAGGAGTCAGGGAGAGGAGGGGTGGGTGGTGGTTGGAGACAGAGGCCTGGTGCCCCGGGTGCAGTGGAAGTCTCTGGAAGACCAGGTGGAGGGAGGCCTCACGGAGTGATGCCCAGGGTCACAGACCTGTCGCAGCTGCTGTTTGTTAGTTCAAGTCCTGCTCTGAGGTGCTCTGTGTCAGCTCTGAGCGACAGGTGAGCTGGGGGTGCTCTGCAATGAGGGCTATGTGCACGGTTCCTGTGTGCCCAGCCCTGCCACGGTACCTGCAAGGGTAGCTCTGTATCCTGGGAGGGCCCTGACCACGAGAGCCCCGTGGGCTGGGGTGGGGGTGGGGTACCTGCCCAGGTGAGCTCCATATTCTGGGATTGGTCTGACCACGAGAGCCCCATGGGCTGCTGGGGACCTGGTAAAGGATGTCAGGACAGTCAGTGAAGCCACCGAGGATATACCTCCAGTTGCTCCTAATTCCTACACCCTGCTGGTCATTCTACCAACCACCAGGACATGGTATTCTGTATTAGTCTTCAATGATGCCTTCTTTTGTATTCCATTAGTCCCAGAGTCACAAGAAATTTTGGCTTGTGAGTGGCAGGACTCAACATACAACTAAAACAATACTTCCGGGCCGTTCGGCCCCAAGGGTGCAAAAATTCCCACACCATCTTTGGGGAAAGCTTAGCTAAAGACCTAAAAGTTCTACCTCTGGAAAAGGAAACCCTCCTTCAATATGCAGACGACATTCTGATCGCCAGCCCTACTAAGGAGGCCTCTGAACTACCAAGCCAATAAAGGATAGAAGTTGTCCAAGAAAAAGCTCAAATATCACAGACTGCGGTGACCTGCCTGGGCTTCATTCTCACAGAAGGTCAGAGAAGCCCATCCCAGGAAAGGGAAGAAACCATTTTCAGCCTTACCCCTTTCTAAAACTAGAAGACAGCTTAGGGGTTCCTGGGGAGGCCAGGGTTTGCTGCTTCTGGATCCCTAACTACAGTCTACTAGCTGGGCCTCTATATGAAACACTGAAAGGAAAAGATGATGATCCTTTGGAATAGAATCCAGAAGTGGCCTTTCAAGAATGGAAAGAGCAGTCAATTCAGACCCTTGCCCTGGAACTCCCTAATTTAGCTAAACCCTTTGACCTTTACATTCCCGGTGAAAGGTGAATCGCCATTGGAGAATTAGTGCAAAAACTGGGACCACTTGAAATGGAACAATGCAAGAATGCCATCCAGGTAGGATAAACTACGGTCACTAAGGGGCTTGGCCCACTGCCACATCTGGCCAAGATAATGGCGGTATCTAAAAACCTGGAAATCAGCAGCCCAAAAGGCCACCTCCCTCCTAAGGGAAAAGGACCCCACGTGGTGATCCTAACCACCAACCATGCCCTGAAGTTGCAGGGTTCGCTCCGTGGGCACACCGACCTTGAGTGAGGAGGCCCTCCAACTCCAACATCCAGAGAGATAACCGGGGGCAACAGGGCACCATGACGACTCGTGTGAACATCACTTGACCTGGAGTTTCTCTCATAAAACAACAAGAGTGTGTCCCAAAAGAGTAGACTACTGCTTGCAGGACTTACTGCACCCAGAGGGGAGCTAATAATCTTGGCGGGGGAACGGTATATCACACTGTCACCATAGAAAAGCCTACAGACACCGTGATGATGGTGGCCAATAAGACCGGCTGGACTCCTGTTTACTTCAAAAGGCTGTTGACTCAGTGGCCATCATGGTCCTTGATCACCACTGACCCTGGACTGTCTGGGAGTTGAGCGGGCAGGGCTCTGACACCTGGTGCTGTTTGTACGTTAATTCAGGGGCCTAATTGAAGAAAGCGCAGACTACTGGTCAGAGCATCTAGGCTGGCAGAAACGGTCAGCCTAAGGTGGCCGAACAAATGTGGGGCGGGGTGAAACCGGCCCCCACAGCGTCTCTGCACATCTCTTTCCTGGACCCTTAAAGGTCATTAGAATCTATAACACTTCCAATGCTGGTGCTCAGGTGGACGAGCAGGGAGGCAGGGGTCCTGGGGACAATCAACGTCACCGGGAGGCTGCTGGGGAGAAGCTCTGACCCTCGCCCCAGGGTATGAGGGCTCCCAACTCAGCACTCAGCAGTTACAGAAGAAGGGTCTGCACCCTCAGCACTCCAAGAATGAGGAACAGGACAAAAGGCAGAGGAGGGGTTTGTCCCCAGCAAAGCCCATTAAAAATCCCTGGGAGATAAAAATAGAATCTGGGCAATAAAGTCAAGTCTAACCTTTTTTATCCTTTGTGCTTTGTCTAATTTCACGTGCTCCTAGGGTCCCGCATGCAGAGGTTCCACACCCGGCACTTCAGACCAGATTTCCTAGTGCAGAATGGCTGGGTCGACACCTCAGCTCCTGGGGCCCAGTGCAGACTCCACGATATAGAGCCTGAGCTACAGCCAACCCGGCCCTCGAGAGCTCCGCACCCTCCCTCCCACTGACTCTGACAGGATCTCTACACAGCAGCCCAGCCCACAGCCCACGGGGTAGTGCATGCTCTCACCTCTCCATTCTCTGATCAAAATATAAAGTTTCCTTTGCTTGTGAACCAAACTCAGTCTCGATCTGTTGGCCCCAATGACACTGGGCAGGGGGACACTTGTTGGGGTCCACTCTGGAAGATCAGTAACAGAAATTGAGACTATTGTAACCTCAATGAACAGATGTGTGAGCCAAACTGTAGTTAACATAGAACAGTGTATAAGGCTCGGGTAAAATAAGATGTTTCTAACACTTCCATTTGATATTTCCATCACTTTATTATAAGCAAGTTCAGTGAAAAGGTTTGTCTTATTTGTCAGGTCAATATTAGAGAAATGAAGTGATTTCTTTCCAAGGATGTACATCTAATAATCTTGGTTAAACCTTCAATCTTGTTTTAAATGCTTTTCCATTGAAAATGATACCTCTCTTTCAGCTCCCCCATTTCTGAGAAGTATAAAATCTTATAATTTATTATTACCAAAGGGGAAAGGTGGGAGGAGGGATAAATTAACAGTTTGGGATTAACACATACACACTGCTATGTATAAAATAGATCATCAACAAGGAACTACTGTATAGCACAGGGAACTACACTCAACATTTTGCAATAACCTATAAGGGGAAATAATCTGAAAAAGAATAGATATTTTTATTGATATCATCTATCAATGACAGTTAAAGTGTAACCTAAGGGAAGCTGGTGGTGAGTGCTTCTGACCCTGAAGACTTCAATCATCTAAAGTTTGGACTCTGCCTACTTCCCATGGCCCTTAATGAACATATGTGTAGCCGTAACTTAAAAACTTCCCCAGTTTGGGTTTCGGGGAGACACTGATTTTGAAAAAGCCCTGGTGTTCTCCTTACATGAATGGGACTCTTCCTACTGCTTAAACATGTCTGTCACACCCAGAGGATGGTATACCGTCTGATCGGGAAGAGTTTGGAAAAGGCATCTCATCTCCTCATCTCCTGGTGCTCGGGTTCACCCCTCCAGCGTCTTTACTAACAGTCTCCCCACTTGGAGATGTCAGCACTGTCAACATCCTGTTGCGTACAGTTTGGAATTTGTCCAGAGGATGAAGCGGAAGGATGAGGAACAATGAGAGACAAGTCCTAGGTGTTCAGACAGGCACATGTCACTCTAATTTCCAATCAGGAAGACGAATTGACCAAAGGCTAGGGTTGCCCATGGAAACAATATAGGGCTTGAGGAAATCCCGCTGCTTTGTGGCCAGTTCCCATAAACACAAGTTGAACAATGGAACTCAGGGGCAGTAAAATTCACAAAACTGCAGAGTTGAAAATATCCATCACTGAAAAATGTCTTGAGGAAAGTCAGAAAAAAGGACTTGTAAGCAAGGGAGAATGGCAGGAAAGGGATTTGAGGAGGTAGAAAGGACTCGCCATTAAGCACAAGAAAAGGAGCTGAACATTGCCAACATTGCAGTTGGCCAAAAAGGGTGTATGCGTTTTTTTCTGTATATATTCAAGAAAAGGGCATACACTTTTTTAGCCAACCAAACAGATGGGCACTGGAAGTCAATACTACAAAAGATATCACTTCGCATCAGTCAGAAGAGCCATCCTCATAAAGCGTAAACAACAGAAATGCAGGACAGGGCAACGAGAAGAGGGAGCCCTGTGAGACTTATAGTGGAAATGTATATTGCCAACGGCCATTCTGGAGAAGTGTATTGTATTTACTAAAGCATCTAAAAAATGAGCTACAGAGCATAGGGCACTTGCACTCATGGGCGTATATCTTGGGAAAAACAAAAATCGAGAGGACACAGGCACCCCAATGTTTACCCCCTCTCTGTTTAAAAGATCCTCGACTAGGATATAACTTAAATGTCTCTGGAGGGAAAAAATGGATAGAGATGTGGTACTTAGGTAGAGTGGAATATTATTCAGCCTGGAAATCAATGAAATATGGCCAGTTGTAACAACTCCGGAGGAGTTACGTATGATCATTCTAAGTGACAGAATTCAAAAAGAAAAAGACACATATCATAAGATATCACTTAAAGGTGGAATCCAAAATGGCTACACATGAAATAAATTACAAAACAAAAACATAGTCAAATATGTAGAAAACACGCATAAGGCTGCTAAACGGGAAAGGTGGGGAGGGGTTAGGCATCATCCAGGAGGTTGAAATTAGCAAAGATACCATTCCAAATACCAAACTGATAATCAACAAGGCCTACACGGTAGCTAAAAGAACTGCACTCAGCACACTCAAGTCACCGGAAAAGAATATATACGACTGGTAAGAATCTGAAAAAGAATTTATTGATGTCTCTCTGTACGTGAATCAAGTGGATGTACAGCAGCAAGAAACAGAGCTTTGAAAATCAGCTGTAACCAATATAGTAATAAATTGAAAAAAATAAACGACAGAGAGACAGAGAAAACCTCTTACAACTTTTCCTCAGGGACGGTGATGCAACATGGATTGAACACATCTAGACCCACAGCAGGATGAGACATAAGGCTGGAAACTGTTTGCGCTAAGAGAAATGTGAGGTTGGGTGAGGAAATGCACACCCTTTAAAGTAATACTACCTGGTACCCATTCAATGGGTCCCAAATCTGCAGGTTCAAGGGATCTTCCTATAGCTAAAACATGCATGGAAAACCCAGAGGACTGTACACCATGTGATCGGGAGATGTGTCTAAAATGCACCTCATTTATCCTCTCCTGGTGCTCCTGTTCACCATTCCAGCCACGCTACTTAGAATCTCCCCACTTGGAGAATCAGCACATTTAAACTTCTGTTTCACACATTTTGCAAATTGTGAGGAGGATGAACGGGAAGAGGGGGAACCAATGAGAGAATAGTTGTAGGGGTTTGGACGGGCACATATCACTCTAATTTCCCATTAAGAATAAGAATTAAAGAAAGGCTCAGCCTGCCTCGCTGGAGCCAAAATAGGGCCTGAAGCAATCCTGCGGGTTTGAGGCCAGCTCACAAAAGAACAACTTAAAAAATGGAGCTCAGGGTCACTGCAATTCACAAACCTGCAGAGTTATAAATGAAAACTAACGTCCAAAAATATGTTGAGGTAAGGCAAAGAAGAGGATCTGAATGCAAGACAGAATTGCAAGAAACAGATTTCAAGAGATAGATTGGACTCGTCTTTAACGCACATGAAAAGCGGCAGAATTTCGACAATGATGCAGTTGGCCCAAAAGGGCGTATGCGTTTTTTCCTGATTATATCCAGGAAAAAACGCATACGCACTTTATGGGCAACGAAGCAAGCAAGCAATGCAAATGTGCACAACAAAGAAGTCTCATTTCCCACCGGTCAAAAGGGCCATCCTAAAAAATTGTAAAAACCAGAAATGCAGGACAGGCCATGGAGAACAGGGAGCCTTTATACGCTGATGGGCAGTGTGTGGACTGCCGAGAGCCACTCTGGAGAAGTGTATGGTGGTTCCTAAATCATCTAAAAAACAGAGCTACAGAGCATAGGACACTTCCAATCATGGGAGTATATCTAGGGAAGTCTAAAAATCAACAAGACACAAGCACACCACAGTTTAGGGCTACTCTGTTTACAAGAACCTCAACTTCAGTACACCTTAAATATCCCAGGAAAGAGAACAATGGATAAAGAAGATGTGGTACTTATGTACAATTTCTTCACCATGAAATCAATGTAATAAGGCTCGTAGAAGGATAAAGAGTGGATTTAGGTCCGATAATACTACTTGAAATAAGTCAAACAGAAAAAGAAACATATCATAAGATATCACTTATAGAGGGAGGGTAAATATGGCTGCACAAGAAATGAATTACAGAACAGAACAGTGTCTCACATTTAGAAAACACACTTACGTCAGCTTAAGGGGAAAGGAGAGGTGGGGTGATGCATAAAACCAGAGTTTGAAATTAGCACAGATACCGTTCAATAAACCAAATAGGTATTAGACAAGATCTACACCTTGCTCAATGAACTGGCCTCAACACACCCTATACACCACAGAGAAATATATCTGAGTAATAAGAATCTTAAAACCCATGTATTGATATATCTCCATAAGGGAATCAAGTGTGTGCAGAGCGGCACAAACACAGCAGTGAAAATGAGCTAAACCCCATTATAGAAATAAATTTTAAAAACAAAACGCTGAAACAATGAAAGAGAGAAAAATTCTTACAAAATTCGCTCAGGGGCTGTGATGCAACCTGGATTGACCACATATAAACCCACAGCTGGATAAGACATAAGGCTGGACACTTGGGGCTGAGAGGATTGGTGAGCTTTGGTGAGCAACTGCCGAAAGTTTAATGCAATACTTCATGCTACTCATTCCAAGGGTCCCAACACTCCAGGTTGAAGGGAATCTTCCTACAGCTAAACCATGCTTGGGAAACCCAGCGACTGGTATACCATATGATCAGGAAAGGTTTCTAAAACACACCTCATTTTTCCTCTCCTGGGGCTCCGGATCGACATTCCAGCCGCTTTACTAACAACATCCCCACATGGAGAGTCAATGCCTTTAAGTTCTGGTATCGCACAGTCTGCAGTTAGTGCGGAGGATGAATGGGAATAGGGGGAACCAGTGAGAAAACTAGCTGTAGCGGTTTCAATGGGCACATGTCACTCTAATTTCACATCAGTAAGAAGAATTAACCAAAGGCACAGCAAGGTGCCCCAGAAGAAGAATAGAGCTTCAAGGAATCCTGTGGTTATGGGGCAAGATCACAAAAATAAGAGCTGAAAAATGGAGCTAAGGGCCACTGCAATTCAAAAACCTGCAGAGTTATAAAGGCCAACTATTTTCAAAAAATATATTGAGGTAAGGCTATGAAGAAGCATTGAAAGCAAGGCAGAATTGCAGGAAACCGATTTCAGGAGATACACTGGAATTGCATTGAAAACATATGAAGAGAGTCAGAACCTCGACAATGATGCACTTGGCCAAAAAGGGCGTATGTGTTTTTTCCTGAATATAGTCAGGAAAAAACGCATACACACTTTTTGGCCAACCAAGCAAGCATGCAAAGGAAATCTGCACTACAATGAAGTCTCACTTTCCCCTGGTCAAAAGGGCCATCTGAAAAAAGTGTAAAATCCATAAAGGCACGACAGGCCATGGAGAACTGGGAGCCTTCCAATGCTGATGGGCGGGATGTAAATTGCCAACAGCCACTCTGGAGAAGTGTATGGTGTTTCCTGAAACATCTAAAAAACAAAGCAACAGAGCCTAGGGCACTTCCACTTATGGTCCTAGAGTTTAGGGAAATTAAAATCAAAAAGACACAGCCACCCCAAAGTTTGGGATGGCTCTGTTTACAAGAACCTCATATAGGGTACAAGTTCAATATCGCAGAAAGTGAAAAATGGATAAAGAAGTTGTGGTACTTACGTACAATGCAATATCACTCAGCAATGAAATCTATGTCATCAGGCCCGTAGCAGCATAATGAGTGGATTCAGGTACGATGAATCTAACTGAAATAAGTCACACAGAAAAAGAAACATCATAAGATATCAGTAATACACGGAGTGTAAACTTGGCTACACAGGAACTGAATTACAGAACAGAACAGGGTCTCAAATTTAGAAAACCAACTTATGCTTGCTTAAGGGGAAAGGTGAGTTGGGGTGCTGCATAAAACCAGAGATTGAAATGAGCACAGATAAAGTTCCTTAAGCCAAATATGGAATAGACAAGAGCTACTCCTTGCTCAACGAAATGGACTCAACACCGCATATTAAACGCCTAAGAATGTACCTGACTAGTAAGTATCTTAAAACCTATGGATTGCTATGTCTCTGAAAGAGAATCAAGCATGTGTACAGGGGCATAAACGCAGCAGTGATAGGATTGGAGAGGTTCGGTGAGCAAATGAAGACCCTTTGAAGTCATATTGCATGGTACCCATTCCACGGGTTTCAACTACCCAGGTTTAAGGTATTCTTCCTTCAGCTAAAACATGCATGTGGAACCTAGAGTATGATCAACCATGTGATCGGGAGACGTGTTCAAATATGTCTCAGTTTTCCTCCCCTGGTACTCGGGTGCAACATTCCAGACGCTTTACTAACACTCTCCCCACTTGGAGAGTCAGCGCCTTTAACCTCCTGTTTGGCCCAGTTTGCAATTTCTGTGGAAGATGAACAGGAATAGGGAGAACCAATGAGAGACTAGCTGGAGGTGTCTGGACGGGCAAATTTAACTCTCATTTCCCACCAGGAAGAGGAAATAACCAAAGGCTCAGCGTGCCGTGCCGGAACCAGATTAGGGCCTGAAGCCATCCTGCGGTGTTGCGGCCAGGTCACAAGAAAGCGAGTTGAAGAAAGGAGCTCAGGGGCACTGTAATTCACAAACCTGCAGAGTTATAAATGACAGCTATCGTCCAAAAATATACTGAAGTAAGGCTGCCAAGAGGACTTGAAAGCGGGGCAGAATTGCAGGAAACCGATTTCAGGAGGTAGACTGGAATTGCTTTGAAAGCATAGGAAAAGAGGCAGAACGTCCACAATGATGCACTTGGCCAAAAAGGGCGTATGCGTTTTTTCCTGAATATATTCAGGAAAAATCGCATACGCCCTTTTTGGACAACCAAGCAAGCTTGCAAAGGAAATCTGCACTACAATGAAGTCTCACTTCCCCCCGGTCAAAATGGCCATCTGAAAAAAGTGTAAAATCCAGAAAGGCAGGACAGGCCATGGAGAACTGGGAGCCTTGTTATGCTGATGGGCGGGATGTAAATTGCCAACAGACACTCGGGAGAAGTGTATGGTGTTTCCTGAAACATCTAAAAAACAAAGCAACAGAGCCTAGGGCACTTCCACTTATGGTCCTATAGCTTAGGGAAATTAAAATCAAAAAGACACAGCCACCCCAAAGTTTGGGACGCCTCTGTTTACAAGAACCTCGTTTACAGTACAAGTTCAACATCGCAGAAAGTGAAAAATGGATAAAGAAGGTGTGGTATTTACTTACAAAGCAATATCACTCAGCAATGAAATCTATGTCATCAGGCCCTTAGCAGCACAATGAGTGGATTCAGGTATGATGATTCTAACTGAAATAAGTCACACAGAAAAAGAAACATCATAAGATATCAGTAATACACGGAATGTAAACTTGGCTACACAGGAACTGAATTACAGAACAGAACAGGGTCTCAAATTTAGAAAACCAACTTATGCTTGCTTAAGGGGAAAGGTGAGTTGGGGTGCTGCATAAAACCAGAGATTGAAATGAGCACAGATAAAGTTCCTTAAGCCAAATATGGAATAGACAAGAGCTACTCCTTGCTCAACGAAATGGACTCAACACCGCATATTAAACGCCTAAGAATGTACCTGACTAGTAAGTATCTTAAAACCTATGGATTGCTATGTGTCCGAAAGAGAATCAAGCATGTGTACAGGGGCATAAACGCAGCAGTGATAGGATTGGAGAGGTTCGGTGAGCAAATGAAGACCCTTTGAAGTCATATTGCATGGTACCCATTCCACGGGTTTCAACTACCCAGGTTTAAGGTATTCTTCCTTCAGCTAAAACATGCATGTGGAACCTAGAGTATGATCAACCATGTGATCGGGAGACGTGTTCAAATATGTCTCAGTTTTCCTCCCCTGGTACTCGGGTGCAACATTCCAGACGCTTTACTAACACTCTCCCCACTTGGAGAGTCAGCGCCTTTAACCTCCTGTTTGGCCCAGTTTGCAATTTCTGTGGAAGATGAACAGGAATAGGGAGAACCAATGAGAGACTAGCTGGAGGTGTCTGGACGGGCAAATTTAACTCTCATTTCCCACCAGGAAGAGGAAATAACCAAAGGCTCAGCGTGCCGTGCCGGAACCAGATTAGGGCCTGAAGCCATCCTGCGGTGTTGCGGCCAGCTCACAAGAAAGCGAGTTGAAGAAAGGAGCTCAGGGGCACTGTAATTCACAAACCTGCAGAGTTATAAATGACAGCTATCGTCCAAAAATATACTGAAGTAAGGCTGCCAAGAGGACTTGAAAGCGGGGCAGAATTGCAGGAAACCAATTTCAGGAGGTAGACTGGAATTGCTTTGAAAGCATAGGAAAAGAGGCAGAACGTCCACAATGATGCACTTGGCCAAAAAGGGTGTATGCGTTTTTTCCTGAATATATTCAGGAAAAAACGCATACGCCCTTTTTGGACAACCAAGCAAGCTTGCAAAGGAAATCTGCACTACAATGAAGTCTCACTTCCCCCCGGTCAAAATGGCCATCTGAAAAAAGTGTAAAATCCAGAAAGGCAGGACAGGCCATGGAGAACTGGGAGCCTTGTTATGCTGATGGGCGGGATGTAAATTGCCAACAGACACTCGGGAGAAGTGTATGGTGTTTCCTGAAACATCTAAAAAACAAAGCAACAGAGCCTAGGGCACTTCCACTTATGGTCCTATAGCTTAGGGAAATTAAAATCAAAAAGACACAGCCACCCCAAAGTTTGGGACGCCTCTGTTTACAAGAACCTCGTTTACAGTACAAGTTCAACATCGCAGAAAGTGAAAAATGGATAAAGAAGGTGTGGTATTTACTTACAAAGCAATATCACTCAGCAATGAAATCTATGTCATCAGGCCCTTAGCAGCACAATGAGTGGATTCAGGTATGATGATTCTAACTGAAATAAGTCACACAGAAAAAGAAACATCATAAGATATCAGTAATACACGGAATGTAAACTTGGCTACACAGGAACTGAATTACAGAACAGAACAGGGTCTCAAATTTAGAAAACCAACTTATGCTTGCTTAAGGGGAAAGGTGAGTTGGGGTGCTGCATAAAACCAGAGATTGAAATGAGCACAGATAAAGTTCCTTAAGCCAAATATGGAATAGACAAGAGCTACTCCTTGCTCAACGAAATGGATTCAACACCGCATATTAAACGCCTAAGAATGTACCTGACTAGTAAGTATCTTAAAACCTATGGATTGCTATGTCTCCGAAAGAGAATCAAGCATGTGTACAGGGGCATAAACGCAGCAGTGATAGGATTGGAGAGGTTCGGTGAACAAATGAAGACCCTTTGAAGTCATATTGCATGGTACCCATTCCACGGGTCTCAACTCTCCAGGTTTAAGGTATTCTTCCTTCAGCTAAAACATGCATGTGGAACCCAGAGTATGATCAACCATGTGAACGGGAGACGTGTTCAAATATGTCTCAGTTTTCGTACCCTGGTACTCGGGTGCAACATTCCAGACGCTTTACTAACACTCTCCCGACTTGGAGAGTCAGTCCCTTTAACCTCCTGTTTGGCCCAGTTTTCAATTTCTGTGGAAGATGAACAGGAATAGCGAGAACCAATGAGAGACTAGCTGGAGGTGTCTGGACGGGCAAATTTAACTCTCATTTCCCACCAGGAAGAGGAAATAACCAAAGGCTCAGTGTGCCGTGCCGGAACCAGATTAGGGCCTGAAGCCATCCTGCGGTGTTGCGGCCAGCTCAAAAGAAAGCGAGTTGAAGAAAGGAGCTCAGGGGCACTGTAATTCACAAACCTGCAGAGTTATAAATGACAGCTATCGTCCAAAAATATACTGAAGTAAGGCTGCCAAGAGGACTTGAAAGCGGGGCAGAATTGCAGGAAACCGATTTCAGGAGGTAGACTGGAATTGCATTGAAAGCATAGGAAAAGAGGCAGAACGTCCACAATGATGCACTTGGCCAAAAAGTGCGTATGCGTTTTTTCCTGAATATATTCAGGAAAAAACGCATACGCCCTTTTTGGCCAACCAAGCAAGCTTGCAAAGGAAATCTGCACTACAATGAAGTCTCACTTCCCCCCGGTGAAAATGGACATCTGAAAAAAGTGTAAAATCCAGAAAGGCAGGACAGGCCATGGAGAACTGGGAGCCTTGTTATGCTGATGGGCGGGATGTAAATTGCCAACAGACACTCGGGAGAAGTGTATGGTGTTTCCTGAAACATCTAAAAAACAAAGCAACAGAGCCTAGGGCACTTCCACTTATGGTCCTATAGCTTAGGGAAATTAAAATCAAAAAGACACAGCCACCCCAAAGTTTGGGACGCCTCTGTTTACAAGAACCTCGTTTACAGTACAAGTTCAACATCGCAGAAAGTGAAAAATGGATAAAGAACATGTGATATTTACTTACAAAGCAATATCACTCAGTAATGAAATCTATGTCATCAGGCCCTTAGCAGCACAATGAGTGGATTCAGGTATGATGATTCTAACTGAAATAAGTCACACAGAAAAAGAAACATCATAAGATATCAGTAATACACGGAATGTAAACTTGGTTACACAGGAACTGAATTCCAAAACAGAACAGGGTCTCAAATTTAGAAAACCAACTTATGCTTGCTTAAGGGTAAAGGTGAGTTGGGGTGCTGCATAAAACCAGAGATTGAAATGAGCACTGATAAAGTTCCTTAAGCCAAATATGGAATAGACAAGAGCTACTCCTGGCTCAACGAAATGGACTCAACACCGCATATTAAACGCCTAAGAATGTACCTGACTAGTAAGTATCTTAAAACCTATGGATTGCTATGTCTCCGAAAGAGAATCAAGCATGTGTACAGGGGCATAAATGCAGCAGTGATAGGATTGGAGAGTTTCGGTGAACAAATGAAGACCCTTTGAAGTCATATTGCATGGTACCCATTACACGGGTCTCAACTCTCCAGGTTTAAGGTATTCTTCCTTCAGCTAAAACATGCATGTGGAACCCAGAGTATGATCAACCGTGTGAACGGGAGACGTGTTCAAATATGTCTCAGT
This sequence comes from Globicephala melas, assembly GCF_963455315.2. Classification (NCBI taxonomy): domain Eukaryota; kingdom Metazoa; phylum Chordata; class Mammalia; order Artiodactyla; family Delphinidae; genus Globicephala; species Globicephala melas. The sequence continues at coordinate 76,970 of NW_027207552.1, read as the reverse complement.
TTTCGTACCCTGGTACTCGGGTGCAACATTCCAGATGCTTTACTAAAACTCTCCCGACTTGGAGAGTCAGTCCCTTTAACCTCCTGTTTGGCCCAGTTTGCAATTTCTGCGGAAGATGAACAGGAATAGCGAGAACCAATGAGATACTAGCTGGAGGTGTCTGGACGGGCAAATTTAACTCTCATTTCCCACCAGGAAGAGGAATTAACCAAAGGCTCAGCGTGCCGTGCCGGAACCAGATTAGGGCCTGAAGCCATCCTGCGGTGTTGCGGTCAGCTCACAAGAAAGCGAGTTGAAGAAAGGAGCTCAGGGGCACTGTAATTCACAAACCTGCAGAGTTATAAATGACAGCTATCGTCCAAAAATATACTGAAGTAAGGCTGCCAAGAGGACTTGAAAGTGGGGCAGAATTGCAGGAAACCGATTTCAGGAGGTAGACTGGAATTGCTTTGAAAGCATAGGAAAAGAGGCAGAACGTCCACAATGATGCACTTGGCCAAAAAGGGCGTATGCGTTTTTTCCTGAATATATTCAGGAAAAAACGCATACGCCCTTTTTGGCCAACCAAGCAAGCTTGCAAAGGAAATCTGCACTACAATGAAGTCTCACTTCCCCCCGGTCAAAAGGGCCATCTGAAAAAAGTGTAAAATCCAGAAAGGCAGGATAGACCATGGAGAACTGGGAGCCTTGTTATGCTGATGGGCGGGATGTAAATTGCCAACAGACACTCGGGAGAAGTGTATGGTGTTTCCTGAAACATCTAAAAAACAAAGCAACAGAGCCTAGGGCACTTCCACTTATGGTCCGATAGCTTAGGGAAATTAAAATCAAAAAAACACAGCCACCCCAAAGTTTGGGACACGTCTGTTTACAAGAACCTCGCTTACCGTACAAGTTCAATATCACAGAAAGTGAAAAATGGATAAAGAACTTGTGGTACTTACGTACAATGCAGTATCACTCAGCAATGAAATCTATGTCATCAGGCCCGTAGCAGCATAATGAGTGGATTCAGGTACGATGATTCTCACTGAAATAAGTCACACAGAAAAAGAAACATCATAAGATATCAATAATACACGGAATGTAAACTTGGCTACATAGGAACTGAATTCCAAAACAGAACAGGGTCTCAAATTTAGAAAACCAACTTATGCTTGCTTAAGGGGAAAGATGAGTTGGGGTGCTGCATAAAACCAGAGATTGAAATGAGCACAGATAAAGTTCCTTAAGCCAAATATGGAATAGACAAGAGCTACTCCTTGCTCAACGAAATGGACTCAACACCGCATATTAAACGCCTAAGAATGTACCTGACTAGTAAGTATCTTAAAACCTATGGATTGCTATGTCTCCGAAAGAGAATCAAGCATGTGTACAAGCGCATAAACGCAGCAGTGATAGGATTGGAGAGGTTCGGTGAACAAATGAAGACCCTTTGAAGTCATATTGCATGGTACCCATTCCACGGGTCTCAACTCTCCAGGTTTAAGGTATTCTTCCTTCAGCTAAAACATGCATGTGGAACCCAGAGTATGATCAACCGTGTGAACGGGAGACGTGTTCAAATATGTCTCAGTTTTCGTACCCTGGTACTCGGGTGCAACATTCCAGACGCTTTACTAACACTCTCCCCACTTGGAGAGTCAGCGCCTTTAACCTCCTGTTTGGCCCAGTTTGCAATTTCTGCGGAAGATGAACAGGAATAGGGAGAACCAATGAGAGACTAGCTGGAGGTGTCTGGACGGGCAAATTTAACTCTCATTTCCCACCAGGAAGAGGAAATAACCAAAGGCTCAGCGTGCCGTGCCGGAACCAGATTAGGGCCTGAAGCCATCCTGCGGTGTTGCGGCCAGGTCACAAGAAAGCGAGTTGAAGAAAGGAGCTCAGGGGCACTGTAATTCACAAACCTGCAGAGTTATAAATGACAGCTATCGTCCAAAAATATACTGAAGTAAGGCTGCCAAGAGGACTTGAAAGCGGGGCAGAATTGCAGGAAACCGATTTCAGGAGGTAGACTGGAATTGCATTGAAAGCATAGGAAAAGAGGCAGAACGTCCACAATGATGCACTTGGCCAAAAAGGGCGTATGCGTTTTTTCCTGAATATATTCAGGAAAAAACGCATACGCCCTTTTTGGCCAACCAAGCAAGCTTGCAAAGGAAATCTGCACTACAATGAAGTCTCACTTCCCCCCGGTCAAAAGGGCCATCTGAAAAAAGTGTAAAATCCAGAAAGGCAGGACAGGCCATGGAGAACTGGGAGCCTTGTTATGCTGATGGGCGGGATATAAATTGCCAACAAACACTCGGGAGAAGTGTATGGTGTTTCCTGAAACATCTAAAAAACAAAGCAACAGAGCCTAGGGCACTTCCACTTATGGTCCTATAGCTTAGGGAAATTAAAATCAAAAAGACACAGCCACCCCAAAGTTTGGGACGCCTCTGTTTACAAGAACCTCGTTTACCGTACAAGTTCAACATCGCAGAAAGTGAAAAATGGATAAAGAACATGTGGTATTTACTTACAAAGCAATATCACTCAGCAATGAAATCTATGTCATCAGGCACTTAGCAGCACAATGAGTGGATTCAGGTATGATGATTCTAACTGAAATAAGTCACACAGAAAAAGAAACATCATAAGATATCAGTAATACACGGAATGTAAACTTGGCTACACAGGAACTGAATTACAGAACAGAACAGGGTTTCAAATTTAGAAAACCAACTTATGCTTGCTTAAGGGGAAAGGTGAGTTGGGGTGCTGCATAAAACCAGAGATTGAAATGAGCACAGATAAAGTTCCTTAAGCCAAATATGGAATAGACAAGAGCTACTCCTTGCTCAACAAAATGGACTCAACACCCCATATTAAACGCCTAAGAATGTACCTGACTAGTAAGTATCTTAAAACCTATGGATTGCTATGTCTCCGAAAGAGAATCAAGCATGTGTACAGGCGCATAAACGCAGCAGTGATAGGATTGGAGAGGTTCGGTGAACAAATGAAGACCCTTTGAAGTCATATTGCATGGTACCCATTCCACGGGTCTCAACTCTCCAGGTTTAAGGTATTCTTCCTTCAGCTAAAACATGCATGTGGAACCCAGAGTATGATCAACCGTGTGAACGGGAGACGTGTTCAAATATGTCTCAGTTTTCGTACCCTGGTACTCGGGTGCAACATTCCAGACGCTTTACTAACACTCTCCCCACTTGGAAAGACAGCGCCTTTAACCTCTTGTTTGGCCCAGTTTGCAATTTCTGCGGAAGATGAACAAGAATAGGGAGAACCAATGAGAGACTAGCTGGAGGTGTCTGGACGGGCAAATTTAACTCTCATTTCCCACCAGGAAGAGGAAATAACCAAAGGCTCAGCGTGCCGTGCCGGAACCAGATTAGGGCCTGAAGCCATCCTGCGGTGTTGCGGCCAGGTCACAAGAAAGCGAGTTGAAGAAAGGAGCTCAGGGGCACTGTAATTCACAAACCTGCAGAGTTATAAATGACAGCTATCATCCAAAAATATACTGAAGTAAGGCTGCCAAGAGGACTTGAAAGCGGGGCAGAATTGCAGGAAACCGATTTCAGGAGGTAGACTGGAATTGTATTGAAAGCATAGGAAAAGAGGCAGAACGTCCACAATGATGCACTTGGCCAAAAAGGGTGTATGCGTTTTTTCCTGAATATATTCAGGAAAAAACGCATACGCCCTTTTTGGCCAACCAAGCAAGCTTGCAAAGGAAATCTGCACTACAATGAAGTCTCACTTCCCCCCGGTCAAAAGGGCCATCTGAAAAAAGTGTAAAATCCAGAAAGGCAGGACAGGCCATGGAGAACTGGGAGCCTTGTTATGCTGATGGGCGGGATATAAATTGCCAACAAACACTCGGGAGAAGTGTATGGTGTTTCCTGAAACATCTAAAAAACAAAGCAACAGAGCCTAGGGCACTTCCACTTATGGTCCTATAGCTTAGGGAAATTAAAATCAAAAAGACACAGCCACCCCAAAGTTTGGGACGCCTCTGTTTACAAGAACCTCGTTTACCGTACAAGTTCAACATCGCAGAAAGTGAAAAATGGATAAAGAACATGTGGTATTTACTTACAAAGCAATATCACTCAGCAATGAAATCTATGTCATCAGGCACTTAGCAGCACAATGAGTGGATTCAGGTATGATGATTCTAACTGAAATAAGTCACACAGAAAAAGAAACATCATAAGATATCAGTAATACACGGAATGTAAACTTGGCTACACAGGAACTGAATTACAGAACAGAACAGGGTTTCAAATTTAGAAAACCAACTTATGCTTGCTTAAGGGGAAAGGTGAGTTGGGGTGCTGCATAAAACCAGAGATTGAAATGAGCACAGATAAAGTTCCTTAAGCCAAATATGGAATAGACAAGAGCTACTCCTTGCTCAACAAAATGGACTCAACACCCCATATTAAACGCCTAAGAATGTACCTGACTAGTAAGTATCTTAAAACCTATGGATTGCTATGTCTCCGAAAGAGAATCAAGCATGTGTACAGGCGCATAAACGCAGCAGTGATAGGATTGGAGAGGTTCGGTGAACAAATGAAGACCCTTTGAAGTCATATTGCATGGTACCCATTCCACGGGTCTCAACTCTCCAGGTTTAAGGTATTCTTCCTTCAGCTAAAACATGCATGTGGAACCCAGAGTATGATCAACCGTGTGAACGGGAGACGTGTTCAAATATGTCTCAGTTTTCGTACCCTGGTACTCGGGTGCAACATTCCAGACGCTTTACTAACACTCTCCCCACTTGGAAAGACAGCGCCTTTAACCTCTTGTTTGGCCCAGTTTGCAATTTCTGCGGAAGATGAACAAGAATAGGGAGAACCAATGAGAGACTAGCTGGAGGTGTCTGGACGGGCAAATTTAACTCTCATTTCCCACCAGGAAGAGGAAATAACCAAAGGCTCAGCGTGCCGTGCCGGAACCAGATTAGGGCCTGAAGCCATCCTGCGGTGTTGCGGCCAGGTCACAAGAAAGCGAGTTGAAGAAAGGAGCTCAGGGGCACTGTAATTCACAAACCTGCAGAGTTATAAATGACAGCTATCATCCAAAAATATACTGAAGTAAGGCTGCCAAGAGGACTTGAAAGCGGGGCAGAATTGCAGGAAACCGATTTCAGGAGGTAGACTGGAATTGTATTGAAAGCATAGGAAAAGAGGCAGAACGTCCACAATGATGCACTTGGCCAAAAAGGGTGTATGCGTTTTTTCCTGAATATATTCAGGAAAAAACGCATACGCCCTTTTTGGCCAACCAAGCAAGCTTGCAAAGGAAATCTGCACTACAATGAAGTCTCACTTCCCCCCGGTCAAAAGGGCCATCTGAAAAAAGTGTAAAATCCATAAAGGTAGGACAGGCCATGGAGAACTGGGAGCCTTGTTATGCTGATGGGCAGGATGTAAATTGCCAACAGACACTCGGGAGAAGTGTATGGTGTTTTCTGAAACATCTAAAAAACAAAACAACAGAGCCTAGGGCACTTCCACTTATGGTCCTATAGCTTAGGGAAATTAAAATCAAAAAGACACAGCCACCCCAAAGTTTGGGACGCCTCTGTTTACAAGAACCTCGTTTACAGTACAAGTTCAACATCACAGAAAGTGAAAAATGGATAAAGAACATGTGGTATTTACTTACAAAGCAATATCACTCAGCAATGAAATCTATGTCATCAGGCCCTTAGCAGCACAATGAGTGGATTCAGGTATGATGATTCTAACTGAAATAAGTCACACAGAAAAAGAAACATCATAAGATATCAGTAATACACGGAATGTAAACTTGGCTACACAGGAACTGAATTACAGAACAGAACAGGGTCTCAAATTTAGAAAACCAACTTATGCTTGCTTAAGGGTAAAGGTGAGTTGGGGTGCTGCATAAAACCAGAGATTGAAATGAGCACAGATAAAATTCCTTAAGCCAAATATGGAATAGACAAGAGCTACTCCTTGCTCAACGAAATGGACTCAACACCGCATATTAAACGCCTAAGAATGTACCTGACTAGTAAGTATCTTAAAACCTATGGATTGCTATGTCTCCGAAAGAGAATCAAGCATGTGTACAGGCGCATAAACGCAGCAGTGATAGGATTGGAGAGGTTCGGTGAACAAATGAAGACCCTTTGAAGTCATATTGCATGGTACCCATTCCACGGGTCTCAACTCTCCAGGTTTAAGGTATTCTTCCTTCAGCTAAAACATGCATGTGGAACCCAGAGTATGACCAACCGTGTGAACGGGAGACGTGTTCAAATATGTCTCAGTTTTCGTACCCTGGTACTCGGGTGCAACATTCCAGACGCTTTACTAACACTCTCCCCACTTGGAGAGTCAGCGCCTTTAACCTCCTGTTTGGCCCAGTTTGCAATTTCTGCGGAAGATGAACAGGAATAGGGAACACCAATGAGAGACTAGCTGGAGGTGTCTCGACGGGCAAATTTAACTCTCATTTCCCACCAGGAAGAGGAAATAACCAAAGGCTCAGTGTGCCGTGCCGGAACCAGATTAGGGCCTGAAGCCATCCTGCGGTGTTGCGGCCAGGTCACAAGAAAGCGAGTTGAAGAAAGGAGCTCAGGGGCACTGTAATTCACAAACCTGCAGAGTTATAAATGACAGCTATCGTCCAAAAATATACTGAAGTAAGGCTGCCAAGAGGACTTGAAAGCGGGGCAGAATTGCAGGAAACCGATTTCAGGAGGTAGACTGGAATTGCTTTGAAAGCATAGGAAAAGAGGCAGAACGTCCACAATGATGCACTTGGCCAAAAAGGGCGTATGCATTTTTTCCTGAATATATTCAGGAAAAAATGCATACGCCCTTTTTGGCCAACCAAGCAAGCTTGCAAAGGAAATCTGCACTACAATGAAGTCTCACTTCCCCCCGGTCAAAAGGGCCATCTGAAAAAAGTGTAAAATCCAGAAAGGCAGGACAGGCCATGGAGAACTGGGAGCCTTGTTATGCTGATGGGCGGGATGTAAATTGCCAACAGACACTCGGGAGAAGTGTATGGTGTTTCCTGAAACATCTAAAAAACAAAGCAACAGAGCCTAGGGCACTTCCACTTATGGTCCTATAGCTTAGGGAAATTAAAATCAAAAAGACACAGCCACCCCAAAGTTTGGGACGCCTCTGTTTACAAGAACCTCGTTTACAGTACAAGTTCAACATCGCAGAAAGTGAAAAATGGATAAAGAACATGTGGTATTTACTTACAAAGCAATATCACTCAGCAATGAAATCTATGTCATCAGGCCCTTAGCAGCACAATGAGTGGATTCAGGTATGATGATTCTAACTGAAATAAGTCACACAGAAAAAGAAACATCATAAGATATCAGTAATACACGGAATGTAAACTTGGCTACACAGGAACTGAATTACAGAACAGAACAGGGTCTCAAATTTAGAAAACCAACTTATGCTTGCTTAAGGGGAAAGGTGAGTTGGGGTGCTGCATAAAACCAGAGATTGAAATGAGCACAGATAAAGTTCCTTACGCCAAATATGGAATAGACAAGAGCTACTCCTTGCTCAACGAAATGGACTCAACACCCCATATTAAACGCCTAAGAATGTACCTGACTAGTAAGTATCTTAAAACCTATGGATTGCTATGTCTCCGAAAGAGAATCAAGCATGTGTACAGGCGCATAAACGCAGCAGTGATAGGATTGGAGAGGTTCGGTGAACAAATGAAGACCCTTTAAAGTCATATTGCATGGTACCCATTCCACGGGTCTCAACTCTCCAGGTTTAAGGTATTCTTCCTTCAGCTAAAACATGCATGTGGAACCCAGAGTATGATCAACCGTGTGAACGGGAGACGTGTTCAAATATGTCTCAGTTTTCGTACCCTGGTACTCGGGTGCAACATTCCAGACGCTTTACTAACACTCTCCCCACTTGGAAAGTCAGCGCCTTTAACCTCCTGTTTGGCCCAGTTTGCAATTTCTGCGGAAGATGAACAGGAATAGGGAGAACCAATGAGAGACTAGCTGGAGGTGTCTGGACGGGCAAATTTAACTCTCATTTCCCACCAGGAAGAGGAAATAACCAAAGGCTCAGCGTGCCGTGCCGGAACCAGATTAGGGCCTGAAGCCATCCTGCGGTGTTGCGGCCAGGTCACAAGAAAGCAAGTTGAAGAAAGGAGCTCAGGGGCACTGTAATTCACAAACCTGCAGAGTTATAAATGACAGCTATCGTCCAAAAATATACTGAAGTAAGGCTGCCAAGAGGACTTGAAAGCGGGGCAGAATTGCAGGAAACCGATTTCAGGAGGTAGACTGGAATTGCATTGAAAGCATAGGAAAAGAGGCAGAACGTCCACAATGATGCACTTGGCCAGAAAGGGCGTATGCGTTTTTTCCTGAATATATTCAGGAAAAAACGCATACGCCCTTTTTGGCCAACCAAGCAAGCTTGCAAAGGAAATCTGCACTACAATGAAGTCTCACTTCCCCCCGGTCAAAAGGGCCATCTGAAAAAAGTGTAAAATCCAGAAAGGCAGGACAGGCCATGGAGAACTGGGAGCCTTGTTATGCTGATGGACGGGATGTAAATTGCCAACAGACAATCGGGAGAAGTGTATGGTGTTTCCTGAAACATCTAAAAAACAAAGCAACAGAGCCTAGGGCACTTCCACTTATGGTCCGATAGCTTAGGGAAATTAAAATCAAAAAGACACAGCCACCCCAAAGTTTGGGATGCCTCTGTTTACAAGAACCTCGTTTACAGTACAAGTTCAACATCGCAGAAAGTGAAAAATGGATAAAGAACATGTGGTATTTACTTACAAAGCAATATCACTCAGCAATGAAATCTATGTCATCAGGCCCTTAGCAGCACAGTGAGTGGATTCAGGTATGATGATTCTAACTGAAATAAGTCACACAGAAAAAGAAACATCATAAGATATCAGTAATACACGGAATGTAAACTTGGCTACACAGGAACTGAATTACAGAACAAAACAGTGTCTCAAATTTAGAAAACCAACTTATGCTTGCTTAAGGGTAAAGGTGAGTTGGGGTGCTGCATAAAACCAGAGATTGAAACGAGCACAGATAAAGTTCCTTAAGCCAAATATGGAATAGACAAGAGCTACTCCTTGCTCAACGAAATGGACTCAACACCCCATATTAAACGCCTAAGAATGTACCTGACTAGTAAGTATCTTAAAACCTATGGATTGCTATGTGTCCGAAAGAGAATCAAGCATGTGTACAGGGGCATAAACGCAGCAGTGATAGGATTGGAGAGGTTCGGTGAGCAAATGAAGACCCTTTGAAGTCATATTGCATGGTACCCATTCCACGGGTTTCAACTACCCAGGTTTAAGGTATTCTTCCTTCAGCTAAAACATGCATGTGGAACCTAGAGTATGATCAACCATGTGATCGGGAGACGTGTTCAAATATGTCTCAGTTTTCGTACCCTGGTACTCGGGTGCAACATTCCAGAGGCTTTATTAACACTCTCCCGAATTGGAGAGTCACTCCCTTTAACCTCCTGTTTGGCCCAGTTTGCAATTTCTGCGGAAGATGAACAGGAATAGCGGGAACCAATGAGAGACTAGCTGGAGGTGTCTGGACGGGCAAATTTAACTCTCATTTCCCACAAGGAAGAGGAAATAACCAAAGGCTCAGCGTGCCGTGCCGCAACCAGATTAGGGCCTGAAGCCATCCTGCGGTGTTGCGGCCAGGTCACAAGAAAGCGAGTTGAAGAAAGGAGCTCAGGGGCACTGTAATTCACAAACCTGCAGAGTTATAAATGACAGCTATCGTCCAAAAATATACTGAAGTAAGGCTGCCAAGAGGACTTGAAAGCGGGGCAGAATTGCAGGAAACCGATTTCAGGAGGTAGACTGGAATTGCATTGAAAGCATAGGAAAAGAGGCAGAACGTCCACAATGATGCACTTGGCCAAAAAGGGCGTATGCGTTTTTTCCTGAATATATTCAGGAAAAAACGCATACGCCCTTTTTGGCCAACCAAGCAAGCTTGCAAAGGAAATCTGCACTACAATGAAGTCTCACTTCCCCCCGGTCAAAAGGGCCATCTGAAAAAAGTGTAAAATCCAGAAAGGCAGGACAGGCCATGGAGAACTGGGAGCCTTGTTATGCTGATGGGCGGGATGTAAATTGCCAACAGACACTCGGGAGAAGTGTATGGTGTTTCCTGAAACATCTAAAAAACAAAGCAACAGAGCCTAGGGCACTTCCACTTATGGTCCTATAGCTTAGGGAAATTAAAATCAAAAAGACACAGCCACCCCAAAGTTTGGGACGCCTCTGTTTACAAGAACCTCGTTTACAGTACAAGTTCAATATCGCAGAAAGTGAAAAATGGATAAAGAACTTGTGGTACTTACGTACAATGCAGTATCACTCAGCAATGAAATCTATGTCATCAGGCCCATAGCAGCATAATGAGTGGATTCAGGTACGATGATTCTAACTGAAATAAGTCACACAGAAAAAGAAACATCATAAGATATCACTAATACATGGAATGTAAACTTGGCTACACAGGAACTGAATTCCAAAACAGAACAGGGTCTCAAATTTAGAAAACCAACTTATGCTTGCTTAAGGGGAAAGGTGAGTTGGGGTGCTGCATAAAACCAGAGATTGAAATGAGCACAGATAAAGTTCCTTAAGCCAAATATGGAATAGACAAGAGCTACTCCTTGCTCAACGAAATGGACTCAACACCGCATATTAAACGCCTAAGAATGTACCTGACTAGTAAGTATCTTAAAACCTATGGATTGCTATGTCTCCAAAAGAGAATCAAGCGTGTGTACAGGGGCATAAACGCAGCAGTGATAGGATTGGAGAGGTTCGGTGAGCAAATGAAGACCCTTTGAAGTCATATTGCATGGTACCCATTCCACGGGTCTCAACTCTCCAGGTTTAAGGTATTCTTCCTTCAGCTAAAACATGCATGTGGAACCCAGAGTATGATCAACCATGTGAACGGGAGACGTGTTCAAATATGTCTCAGTTTTCCTCCCCTGGTACTCGGGTGCAACATTCCAGACGCTTTACTAACACTCTCCCCACTTGGAGAGTCAGCGCCTTTAACTTCCTGTTTGGCCCAGTTTGCAATTTCTGTGGAAGATGAACAAGAAAGGCGAGAACCAATGAGAGACTAGCTGGAGGTGTCTGGACGGGCAAATTTAACTCTCATTTCCCACTAGTAAGAGGAAATAACCAAAGGCTCAGCGTGCCGTGCCGAAACCAGATTAGGGCTTGAAGCCATCCTGCGGTGTTGCGGCCAGGTCACAAGAAAGCCAGTTGAAGAAAGGAGCTCAGGGGCACTGTAATTCACAAACCTGCAGAGTTATAAATGACAGCTATCGTCCAAAAATATACTGAAGTAAGGCTGCCAAGAGGACTTGAAAGCGGGGCAGAATTGCAGGAAACCGATTTCAGGAGGTAGACTGGAATTGCATTGAAAGCATAGGAAAAGAGGCAGAACGTCCACAATGATGCACTTGGCCAAAAAGGGCGTATGCGTTTTTTCCTGAATATATTCAGGAAAAAACGCATACGCCCTTTTTGGCCAACCAAGCAAGCTTGCAAAGGAAATCTGCACTACAATGAAGTCTCACTTCCCCCGGTCAAAAGGGCCATCTGAAAAAAGTGTAAAATCCAGAAAGGCAGGACAGGCCATGGAGAACTGGGAGCCTTGTTATGCTGATGGGCGGGATGTAAATTGCCAACAGACACTCGGAAGAAGTGTATGGTGTTTCCTGAAACATCTAAAAAACAAAGCAACAGAGCCTAGGGCACTTCCACTTATGGTCCTATAGCTTAGGGAAATTAAAATGAAAAAGACACAGCCACCCCAAAGTTTGGGACGCCTCTGTTTACAAGAACCTCGTTTACAGTACAAGTTCAACATCGCAGAAAGTGAAAAATGGATAAAGAACATGTGGTATTTACTTACAAAGCAATATCACTCAGCAATGAAATCTATGTCATCAGGCCCTTAGCAGCACAATGAGTGGATTCAGGTATGATGATTCTAACTGAAATAAGTCACACAGAAAAAGAAACATCATAAGATATCAGTAATACACGGAATGTAAACTTGGCTACACAGGAACTGAATTCCAAAACAGAACAGGGTCTCAAATTTAGAAAACCAACTTATGCTTGCTTAAGGGGAAAGGTGAGTTGGGGTGCTGCATAAAACCAGAGATTGAAATGAGCACAGATAAAGTTCCTTAAGCCAAATATGGAATAGACAAGAGCTACTCCTGGCTCAACGAAATGGACTCAACACCGCATATTAAACGCCTAAGAATGTACCTGACTAGTAAGTATCTTAAAACCTATGGATTGCTATGTCTCCGAAAGAGAATCAAGCATGTGTACAGGGGCATAAACGCAGCAGTGATAGGATTGGAGAGGTTCGGTGAGCAAATGAAGACCCTTTGAAGTCATATTGCATGGTACCCATTCCACGGGTTTCAACTACCCAGGTTTAAGGTATTCTTCCTTCAGCTAAAACATGCATGTGGAACCTAGAGTATGATCAACCATGTGATCGGGAGACGTGTTCAAATATGTCTCAGTTTTCGTACCCTGGTACTCGGGTGCAACATTCCAGACGCTTTACTAACACTCTCCCGACTTGGAGAGTCAGTCCCTTTAACCTCCTGTTTGGCCCAGTTTGCAATTTCTGTGGAAGATGAACAAGAAAGGCGAGAACCAATGAGAGACTAGCTGGAGGTGTCTGGACGGGCAAATTTAACTCTCATTTCCCACCAGGAAGAGGAAATAACCAAAGGCTCAGCGTGCCGTGCCGAAACCAGATTAGGGCCTGAAGCCATCCTGCGGTGTTGCGGCCAGGTCACAAGAAAGCCAGTTGAAGAAAGGAGCTCAGGGGCACTGTAATTCACAAACCTGCAGAGTTATAAATGACAGCTATCGTCCAAAAATATACTGAAGTAAGGCTGCCAAGAGGACTTGAAAGCGGGGCAGAATTGCAGGAAACCGATTTCAGGAGGTAGACTGGAATTGCATTGAAAGCATAGGAAAAGAGGCAGAATGTCCACAATGATGCACTTGGCCAAAAAGGGCGTATGTGTTTTTTCCTGAATATATTCAGGAAAAAACGCATACGCCCTTTTTGGCCAACCAAGCAACCTTGCAAAGGAAATCTGCACTACAATGAAGTCTCACTTCCCCCCGGTCAAAAGGGCCATCTGAAAAAAGTGTAAAATCCAGAAAGGCAGGACAGGCCATGGAGAACTGGGAGCCTTGTTATGCTGATGGGCGGGATGTAAATTGCCAACAGACACTCGGGAGAAGTGTATGGTGTTTCCTGAAACATCTAAAAAACAAAGCAACAGAGCCTAGGGCACTTCCACTTATGGTCCTATAGCTTAGGGAAATTAAAATCGAAAAGACACAGCCACCCCAAAGTTTGGGACGCCTCTGTTTACAAGAACCTCGTTTACCGTACAAGTTCAACATCGCAGAAAGTGAAAAATGGATAAAGAACATGTGGTATTTACTTACAAAGCAATATCACTCAGCAATGAAATCTATGTCATCAGGCCCTTAGCAGCACAATGAGTGGATTCAGGTATGATGATTCTAACTGAAATAAGTCACACAGAAAAAGAAACATCATAAGATATCAGTAATACACGGAATGTAAACTTGGCTACACAGGAACTGAATTACAGAACAGAACAGGGTCTCAAATTTAGAAAACCAACTTATGCTTGCTTAAGGGGAAAGGTGAGTTGGGGTGCTGCATAAAACCAGAGATTGAAATGAGCACAGATAAAGTTCCTTAAGCCAAATATGGAATAGACAAGAGCTACTCCTTGCTCAACGAAATGGACTCAACACCGCATATTAAACGCCTAAGAATGTACCTGACTAGTAAGTATCTTAAAACCTATGGATTGCTATGTCTCCGAAAGAGAATCAAGCATATGTACAGGGGCATAAACGCAGCAGTGATAGGATTGGAGAGGTTCGGTGAACAAATGAAGACCCTTTGAAGTCATATTGCATGGTACCCATTCCACGGGTCTCAACTCTCCAGGTTTAAGGTATTCTTCCTTCAGCTAAAACATGCATGTGGAACCCAGAGTATGATCAACCATGTGAACGGGAGACGTGTTCAAATATGTCTCAGTTTTCGTACCCTGGTACTCGGGTGCAACATTCCAGACGCTTTACTAACACTCTCCCGACTTGGAGAGTCAGTCCCTTTAACCTCCTGTTTGGCCCAGTTTTCAATTTCTGTGGAAGATGAACAGGAATAGCGAGAACCAATGAGAGACTAGCTGGAGGTGTCTGGACGGGCAAATTTAACTCTCATTTCCCACCAGGAAGAGGAAATAACCAAAGGCTCAGCGTGCCGTGCCGGAACCAGATTAGGGCCTGAAGCCATCCTGTGGTGTTGCGGCCAGCTCAAAAGAAAGCGAGTTGAAGAAAGGAGCTCAGGGGCACTGTAATTCACAAACCTGCAGAGTTATAAATGACAGCTATCGTCCAAAAATATACTGAAGTAAGGCTTCCAAGAGGACTTGAAAGCGGGGCAGAATTGCAGGAAACCAATTTCAGGAGGTAGACTGGAATTGCATTGAAAGCATAGGAAAAGAGGCAGAACGTCCACAATGATGCACTTGGCCAAAAAGGGCGTATGCGTTTTTTCCTGAATATATTCAGGAAAAAACGCATACGCCCTTTTTGGCCAACCAAGCAAGCTTGCAAAGGAAATCTGCACTACAATGAAGTCTCACTTCCCCCCGGTCAAAAGGGCCATCTGAAAAAAGTGTAAAATCCAGAAAGGCAGGACAGGCCATGGAGAACTGGGAGCCTTGTTATGCTGATGGGCGGGATGTAAATTGCCAACAGACAATCGGGAGTAGTGTATGGTGTTTCCTGAAACATCTAAAAAACAAAGCAACAGAGCCTAGGGCACTTCCACTTATGGTCCGATAGCTTAGGGAAATTAAAATCAAAAAGACACAGCCACCCCAAAGTTTGGGATGCCTCTGTTTACAAGAACCTCGTTTACAGTACAAGTTCAACATCGCAGAAAGTGAAAAATGGATAAAGAACATGTGGTATTTACTTACAAAGCAATATCACTCAGCAATGAAATCTATGTCATCAGGCACTTAGCAGCACAGTGAGTGGATTCAGGTATGATGATTCTAACTGAAATAAGTCACACAGAAAAAGAAACATCATAAGATATCAGTAATACACGGAATGTAAACTTGGCTACACAGGAACTGAATTACAGAACAGAACAGGGTCTCAAATTTAGAAAACCAACTTATGCTTGCTTAAGGGTAAAGGTGAGTTGGGGTGCTGCATAAAACCAGAGATTGAAACGAGCACAGATAAAGTTCCTTAAGCCAAATATGGAATAGACAAGAGCTACTCCTTGCTCAACGAAATGGACTCAACACCCCATATTAAACGCCTAAGAATGTACCTGACTAGTAAGTATCTTAAAACCTATGGATTGCTATGTGTCCGAAAGAGAATCAAGCATGTGTACAGGGGCATAAACGCAGCAGTGATAGGATTGGAGAGGTTCGGTGAGCAAATGAAGACCCTTTGAAGTCATATTGCATGGTACCCATTCCACGGGTTTCAACTACCCAGGTTTAAGGTATTCTTCCTTCAGCTAAAACATGCATGTGGAACCTAGAGTATGATCAACCATGTGATCGGGAGACGTGTTCAAATATGTCTCAGTTTTCGTACCCTGGTACTCGGGTGCAACATTCCAGAGGCTTTATTAACACTCTCCCGACTTGGAGAGTCACTCCCTTTAACCTCCTGTTTGGCCCAGTTTGCAATTTCTGCGGAAGATGAACAGGAATAGCGAGAACCAATGAGAGACTAGCTGGAGGTGTCTGGACGGGCAAATTTAACTCTCATTTCCCACCAGGAAGAGGAAATAACCAAAGGCTCAGCGTGCCGTGCCGCAACCAGATTAGGGCCTGAAGCCATCCTGCGGTGTTGCGGCCAGGTCACAAGAAAGCGAGTTGAAGAAAGGAGCTCAGGGGCACTGTAATTCACAAACCTGCAGAGTTATAAATGACAGCTATCGTCCAAAAATATACTGAAGTAAGGCTGCCAAGAGGACTTGAAAGCGGGGCAGAATTGCAGGAAACCGATTTCAGGAGGTAGACTGGAATTGCATTGAAAGCATAGGAAAAGAGGCAGAACGTCCACAATGATGCACTTGGCCAAAAAGGGCGTATGCATTTTTTCCTGAATATATTCAGGAAAAAATGCATACGCCCTTTTTGGCCAACCAAGCAAGCTTGCAAAGGAAATCTGCACTACAATGAAGTCTCACTTCCCCCCGGTCAAAAGGGCCATCTGAAAAAAGTGTAAAATCCAGAAAGGCAGGACAGGCCATGGAGAACTGGGAGCCTTGTTATGCTGATGGGCGGGATGTAAATTGCCAACAGCCACTCGGGAGAAGTGTATGGTGTTTCCTGAAACATCTAAAAAACAAAGCAACAGAGCCTAGGGCACTTCCACTTATGGTCCTATAGCTTAGGGAAATTAAAATCAAAAAGACACAGCCACCCCAAAGTTTGGGACGCCTCTGTTTACAAGAACCTCGTTTACAGTACAAGTTCAATATCGCAGAAAGTGAAAAATGGATAAAGAACTTGTGGTACTTACGTACAATGCAGTATCACTCAGCAATGAAATCTATGTCATCAGGCCCATAGCAGCATAATGAGTGGATTCAGGTATGATGATTCTAACTGAAATAAGTCACACAGAAAAAGAAACATCATAAGATATCACTAATACATGGAATGTAAACTTGGCTACACAGGAACTGAATTCCAAAACAGAACAGGGTCTCAAATTTAGAAAACCAACTTATGCTTCCTTAAGGGGAAAGGTGAGTTGGGGTGCTGCATAAAACCAGAGATTGAAATGAGCACAGATAAAGTTCCTTAAGCCAAATATGGAATAGACAAGAGCTACTCCTTGCTCAACGAAATGGACTCAACACCGCATATTAAACGCCTAAGAATGTACCTGACTAGTAAGTATCTTAAAACCTATGGATTGCTATGTCTCCAAAAGAGAATCAAGCGTGTGTACAGGGGCATAAACGCAGCAGTGATAGGATTGGAGAGGTTCGGTGAGCAAATGAAGACCCTTTGAAGTCATATTGCATGGTACCCATTCCACGGGTCTCAACTCTCCAGGTTTAAGGTATTCTTCCTTCAGCTAATACATGCATGTGGAACCCAGAGTATGATCAACCATGTGAACGGGAGACGTGTTCAAATATGTCTCAGTTTTCCTCCCCTGGTACTCGGGTGCAACATTCCAGACGCTTTACTAACACTCTCCCGACTTGGAGAGTCAGTCCCTTTAACCTCCTGTTTGGCCCAGTTTGCAATTTCTGTGGAAGATGAACAAGAAAGGCGAGAACCAATGAGAGACTAGCTGGAGGTGTCTGGACGGGCAAATTTAACTCTCATTTCCCACCAGGAAGAGGAAATAACCAAAGGCTCAGCGTGCCGTGCCGAAACCAGATTAGGGCCTGAAGCCATCCTGCGGTGTTGCGGCCAGGTCACAAGAAAGCCAGTTGAAGAAAGGAGCTCAGGGGCACTGTAATTCACAAACCTGCAGAGTTATAAATGACAGCTATCGTCCAAAAATATACTGAAGTAAGGCTGCCAAGAGGACTTGAAAGCGGGGCAGAATTGCAGGAAACCGATTTCAGGAGGTAGACTGGAATTGCATTGAAAGCATAGGAAAAGAGGCAGAATGTCCACAATGATGCACTTGGCCAAAAAGGGCGTATGTGTTTTTTCCTGATTATATTCAGGAAAAAACGCATACGCCCTTTTTGGCCAACCAAGCAACCTTGCAAAGGAAATCTGCACTACAATGAAGTCTCACTTCCCCCCGGTCAAAAGGGCCATCTGAAAAAAGTGTAAAATCCAGAAAGGCAGGACAGGCCATGGAGAACTGGGAGCGTTGTTATGCTGATGGGCGGGATGTAAATTGCCAACAGACACTCGGGAGAAGTGTATGGTGTTTCCTGAAACATCTAAAAAACAAAGCAACAGAGCCTAGGGCACTTCCACTTATGGTCCTATAGCTTAGGGAAATTAAAATCAAAAAGACACAGCCACCCCAAAGTTTGGGACGCCTCTGTTTACAAGAACCTCGTTTACCGTACAAGTTCAACATCGCAGAAAGTGAAAAATGGATAAAGAACATGTGGTATTTACTTACAAAGCAATATCACTCAGCAATGAAATCTATGTCATCAGGCCCTTAGCAGCACAATGAGTGGATTCAGGTATGATGATTCTAACTGAAATAAGTCACACAGAAAAAGAAACATCATAAGATATCAGTAATACACGGAATGTAAACTTTTCTACACAGGAACTGAATTACAGAACAGAACAGTGTCTCAAATTTAGAAAACCAACTTATGCTTGCTTAAGGGGAAAGGTGAGTTGGGGTGCTGCATAAAACCAGAGATTGAAATGAGCACAGATAAAGTTCCTTAAGCCAAATATGGAATAGACAAGAGCTACTCCTTGCTCAACGAAATGGACTCAACACCGCATATTAAACGCCTAAGAATGTACCTGACTAGTAAGTATCTTAAAACCTATGGATTGCTATGTCTCCGAAAGAGAATCAAGCATATGTACAGGGGCATAAACGCAGCAGTGATAGGATTGGAGAGGTTCGGTGAACAAATGAAGACCCTTTGAAGTCATATTGCATGGTACCCATTCCACGGGTCTCAACTCTCCAGGTTTAAGGTATTCTTCCTTCAGCTAAAACATGCATGTGGAACCCAGAGTATGATCAACCATGTGAACGGGAGACGTGTTCAAATATGTCTCAGTTTTCGTACCCTGGTACTCGGGTGCAACATTCCAGACGCTTTACTAACACTCTCCCGACTTGGAGAGTCAGTCCCTTTAAACTCCTGTTTGGCCCAGTTTTCATTTTCTGTGGAAGATGAACAGGAATAGCGAGAACCAATGAGAGACTAGCTGGAGGTGTCTGGACGGGCAAATTTAACTCTCATTTCCCACCAGGAAGAGGAAATAACCAAAGGCTCAGCGTGCCGTGCCGGAACCAGATTAGGGCCTGAAGCCATCCTGCGGTGTTGCGGCCAGCTCAAAAAAAGCGAGTTGAAGAAAGGACCTCAGGGGCACTGTAATTCACAAACCTGCAGAGTTATAAATGACAGCTATCGTCCAAAAATATACTGAAGTAAGGCTGCCAAGAGGACTTGAAAGCGGGGCAGAATTGCAGGAAACCGATTTCAGGAGGTAGACTGGAATTGCATTGAAAGCATAGGAAAAGAGGCAGAACGTCCACAATGATGCACTTGGCCAAAAAGGGCGTATGCGTTTTTTCCTGAATATATTCAGGAAAAAACGCATACGCCCTTTTTGGCCAACCAAGCAAGCTTGCAAAGGAAATCTGCACTACAATGAAGTCTCACTTCCCCCCGGTCAAAAGGGCCATCTGAAAAAAGTGTAAAATCCAGAAAGGCAGGACAGGCCATGGAGAACTGGGAGCCTTGTTATGCTGATGGGCGGGATGTAAATTGCCAACAGACACTCGGGAGAAGTGTATGGTGTTTCCTGAAACATCTAAAAAACAAAGCAACAGAGCCTAGGGCACTTCCACTTATGGTCCTATAGCTTAGGGAAATTAAAATCAAAAAGACACAGCCACCTCACAGTTTGGGACGCCTCTGTTTACAAGAACCTCGTTTACAGTACAAGTTCAACATCGCAGAAAGTGAAAAATGGATAAAGAACATGTGGTATTTACTTACAAAGCAATATCACTCAGCAATGAAATCTATGTCATCAGGCCCTTAGCAGCACAATGAGTGGATTCAGGTATGATGATTCTAACTGAAATAAGTCACACAGAAAAAGAAACATCATAAGATATCAGTAATACACGGAATGTAAACTTGGCTACACAGGAACTGAATTACAGAACAGAACAGGGTCTCAAATTTAGAAAACCAACTTATGCTTGCTTAAGGGGAAAGGTGAGTTGGGGTGCTGCATAAAACCAGAGATTGAAACGAGCACAGATAAAGTTCCTTAAGCCAAATATGGAATAGACAAGAGCTACTCCTTGCTCAACGAAATGGACTCAACACCGCATATTAAACGCCTAAGAATGTACCTAACTAGTAAGTATCTTAAAACCTATGGATTGCTATGTCTCCGAAAGAGAATCAAGCATGTGTACAGGGGCATAAACGCAGCAGTGATAGGATTGGAGAGGTTCGGTGAGCAAATGAAGACCCTTTGAAGTCATATTGCATGGTACCCATTCCACGGGTTTCAACTACCCAGGTTTAAGGTATTCTTCCTTCAGCTAAAACATGCATGTGGAACCTAGAGTATGATCAACCATGTGATCGGGAGACGTGTTCAAATATGTCTCAGTTTTCGTACCCTGGTACTCGGGTGCAACATTCCAGACGCTTTACTAACACTCTCCCGACTTGGAGAGTCAGTCCCTTTAACCTCCTGTTTGGCCCAGTTTGCAATTTCTGTGGAAGATGAACAAGAAAGGCGAGAACCAATGAGAGACTAGCTGGAGGTGTCTGGACGGACAAATTTAACTCTTATTTCCCACCAGGAAGAGGAAATAACCAAAGGCTCAGCGTGCCGTGCCGGAACCAGATTAGGGCCTGAAGCCATCCTGCGGTGTTGCGGCCAGGTCACAAGAAAGCGAGTTGAAGAAAGGAGCTCAGGGGCACTGTAATTCACAAACCTGCAGAGTTATAAATGACAGCTATCGTCCAAAAATATACTGAAGTAAGGCTGCCAAGAGGACTTGAAAGCGGGGCAGAATTGCAGGAAACCGATTTCAGGAGGTAGACTGGAATTGCATTGAAAGCATAGGAAAAGAGGCAGAACGTCCACAATGATGCACTTGGCCAAAAAGGGCGTATGCGTTTTTTCCTGAATATATTCAGGAAAAAACGCATACGCCCTTTTTGGCCAACCAAGCAAGCTTGCAAAGGAAATCTGCACTACAATGAAGTCTCACTTCCCCCCGGTCAAAAGGGCCATCTGAAAAAAGTGTAAAATCCAGAAAGGCAGGACAGGCCATGGAGAACTGGGAGCCTTGTTATGCTGATGGGCGGGATGTAAATTGCCAACAGCCACTCGGGAGAAGTGTATGGTGTTTCCTGAAACATCTAAAAAACAAAGCAACAGAGCCTAGGGCACTTCCACTTATGGTCCTATAGCTTAGGGAAATTAAAATCAAAAAGACACAGCCACCTCACAGTTTGGGACGCCTCTGTTTACAAGAACCTCGTTTACAGTACAAGTTCAACATCGCAGAAAGTGAAAAATGGATAAAGAACATGTGGTATTTACTTACAAAGCAATATCACTCAGCAATGAAATCTATGTCATCAGGCCCTTAGCAGCACAATGAGTGGATTCAGGTATGATGATTCTAACTGAAATAAGTCACACAGAAAAAGAAACATCATAAGATATCAGTAATACACGGAATGTAAACTTGGCTACACAGGAACTGAATTACAGAACAGAACAGGGTCTCAAATTTAGAAAACCAACTTATGCTTGCTTAAGGGGAAAGGTGAGTTGGGGTGCTGCATAAAACCAGAGATTGAAATGAGCACAGATAAAGTTCCTTAAGCCAAATATGGAATAGACAAGAGCTACACCTGGCTCAACGAAATGGACTCAACACCGCATATTAAACGCCTAAGAATGTACCTAACTAGTAAGTATCTTAAAACCTATGGATTGCTATGTGTCCGAAAGAGAATCAAGCATGTGTACAGGGGCATAAACGCAGCAGTGATAGGATTGGAGAGGTTCGGTGAGCAAATGAAGACCCTTTGAAGTCATATTGCATGGTACCCATTCCACGGGTTTCAACTACCCAGGTTTAAGGTATTCTTCCTTCAGCTAAAACATGCATGTGGAACCTAGAGTATGATCAACCATGTGATCGGGAGACGTGTTCAAATATGTCTCAGTTTTCGTACCCTGGTACTCGGGTGCAACATTCCAGACGCTTTACTAACACTCTCCCGACTTGGAGAGTCAGTCCCTTTAACCTCCTGTTTGGCCCAGTTTGCAATTTCTGTGGAAGATGAACAAGAAAGGCGAGAACCAATGAGAGACTAGCTGGAGGTGTCTGGACGGGCAAATTTAACTCTCATTTCCCACCAGGAAGAGGAAATAACCAAAGGCTCAGCGTGCCGTGCCGGAACCAGATTAGGGCCTGAAGCCATCCTGCGGTGTTGCGGCCAGGTCACAAGAAAGCGAGTTGAAGAAAGGAGCTCAGGGGCACTGTAATTCACAAACCTGCAGAGTTATAAATGACAGCTATCGTCCAAAAATATACTGAAGTAAGGCTGCCAAGAGGACTTGAAAGCGGGGCAGAATTGCAGGAAACCGATTTCAGGAGGTAGACTGGAATTGCATTGAAAGCATAGGAAAAGAGGCAGAACGTCCACAATGATGCACTTGGCCAAAAAGGGCGTATGCGTTTTTTCCTGAATATATTCAGGAAAAAACGCATACGCCCTTTTTGGCCAACCAAGCAAGCTTGCAAAGGAAATCTGCACTACAATGAAGTCTCACTTCCCCCGGTCAAAAGGGCCATCTGAAAAAAGTGTAAAATCCAGAAAGGCAGGACAGGCCATGGAGAACTGGGAGCCTTGTTATGCTGATGGGCGGGATGTAAATTGCCAACAGCCACTCGGGAGAAGTGTATGGTATTTCCTGAAACATCTAAAAAACAAAGCAGCAGAGCCTAGGGCACTTCCACTTATGGTCCTATAGCTTAGGGAAATTAAAATCAAAAAGACACAGCCACCTCACAGTTTGGGACGCCTCTGTTTACAAGAACCTCGTTTACAGTACAAGTTCAACATCGCAGAAAGTGAAAAATGGATAAAGAACATGTGGTATTTACTTACAAAGCAATATCACTCAGCAATGAAATCTATGTCATCAGGCCCTTAGCAGCACAATGAGTGGATTCAGGTATGATGATTCTAACTGAAATAAGTCACACAGAAAAAGAAACATCATAAGATATCAGTAATACACGGAATGTAAACTTGGTTACACAGGAACTGAATTACAGAACAGAACAGGGTCTCAAATTTAGAAAACCAACTTATGCTTGCTTAAGGGGAAAGGTGAGTTGGGGTGCTGCATAAAACCAGAGATTGAAATGAGCACAGATAAAGTTCCTTAAGCCAAATATGGAATAGACAAGAGCTACTCCTTGCTCAACGAAATGGACTCAACACCGCATATTAAACGCCTAAGAATGTACCTGACTAGTAAGTATCTTAAAACCTATGGATTGCTATGTGTCCGAAAGAGAATCAAGCATGTGTACAGGGGCATAAACGCAGCAGTGATAGGATTGGAGAGGTTCGGTGAGCAAATGAAGACCCTTTGAAGTCATATTGCATGGTACCCATTCCACGGGTTTCAACTACCCAGGTTTAAGGTATTCTTCCTTCAGCTAAAACATGCATGTGGAACCTAGAGTATGATCAACCATGTGAACGGGAGACGTGTTCAAATATGTCTCAGTTTTCCTCCCCTGGTACTCGGGTGCAACATTCCAGACGCTTTACTAACACTCTCCCCACTTGGAGAGTCAGCGCCTTTAACCTCCTGTTTGGCCCAGTTTGCAATTTCTGCGGATGATGAAGAGGAATAGGGAACACCAATGAGAGACTAGCTGGAGGTGTCTGGACGGGCAAATTTAACTCTCATTTCCCACCAGGAAGAGGAATTAACCAAAGGCTCAGCGTGCCGTGCCGGAACCAGATTAGGGCCTGAAGCCATCCTGCGGTGTTGCGGCCAGGTCACAAGAAAGCGAGTTGAACAAAGGAGATCAGGGGCACTGTAATTCACAAACCTGCAGAGTTATAAATGACAGCTATCGTCCAAAAATATACTGAAGTAAGGCTGCCAAGAGGACTTGAAAGCGGGGCAGAATTGCAGGAAACCGATTTCAGGAGGTAGACTGGAATTGCATTGAAAGCATAGGAAAAGAGGCAGAACGTCCACAATGATGCACTTGGCCAAAAAGGGCGTATGCGTTTTTTCCTGAATATATTCAGGAAAAAACGCATACGCCCTTTTTGGCCAACCAAGCAAGCTTGCAAAGGAAATCTGCACTACAATGAAGTCTCACTTCCCCCCGGTCAAAAGGGCCATCTGAAAAAAGTGTAAAATCCAGAAAGGCAGGACAGGCCATGGAGAACTGGGAGCCTTGTTATGCTGATGGGCGGGATGTAAATTGCCAACAGACACTCGGGAGAAGTGTATGGTTTTTCCTGAAACATCTAAAAAACAAAGCAACAGAGCCTAGGGCACTTCCACTTATGGTCCTATAGCTTAGGGAAATTAAAATCAAAAAGACACAGCCACCCCAAAGTTTGGGACGCCTCTGTTTACAAGAACCTCGTTTACAGTACAAGTTCAACATCACAGAAAGTGAAAAATGGATAAAGAACATGTCGTATTTACTTACAAAGCAATATCACTCAGCAATGAAATCTATGTCATCAGGCCCTTAGCAGCACAATGAGTGGATTCAGGTATGATGATTCTAACTGAAATAAGTCACACAGAAAAAGAAACATCATAAGATATCAGTAATACACGGAATGTAAACTTGGCTACACAGGAACTGAATTACAGAACAGAACAGGGTCTCAAATTTAGAAAACCAACTTATGCTTGCTTAAGGGGAAAGGTGAGTTGGGGTGCTGCATAAAACCAGAGATTGAAATGAGCACAGATAAAGTTCCTTAAGCCAAATATGGAATAGACAAGAGCTACTCCTTGCTCAACGAAATGGACTCAACACCCCATATTAAACGCCTAAGAATGTACCTGACTAGTAAGTATCTTAAAACCTATGGATTGCTATGTCTCCAAAAGAGAATCAAGCGTGTGTACAGGGGCATAAACGCAGCAGTGATAGGATTGGAGAGGTTCGGTGAGCAAATGAAGACCCTTTGAAGTCATATTGCATGGTACCCATTCCACGGGTCTCAACTCTCCAGGTTTAAGGTATTCTTCCTTCAGCTAAAACATGCATGTGGAACCCAGAGTATGACCAACCGTGTGAACGGGAGACGTGTTCAAATATGTCTCAGTTTTCGTACCCTGGTACTCGGGTGCAACATTCCAGACGCTTTACTAACACTCTCCCCACTTGGAGAGTCAGTCCCTTTAACCTCCTGTTTGGCCCAGTTTGCAATTTCTGCGGAAGATGAACAGGAATAGGGAGAACCAATGAGAGACTAGCTGGAGGTGTCTGGACGGGCAAATTTAACTCTCATTTCCCACCAGGAAGAGGAAATAACCAAAGGCTCAGCGTGCCGTGCCGGAACCAGATTAGGGCCTGAAGCCATCCTGCGGTGTTGCGGCCAGGTCACAAGAAAGCGAGTTGAACAAAGGAGCTCAGGGACACTGTAATTCACAAACCTGCAGAGTTATAAATGACAGCTATCGTCCAAAAATATACTGAAGTAAGGCTGCCAAGAGGACTTGAAAGCGGGGCAGAATTGCAGGAAACCGATTTCAGGAGGTAGACTGGAATTGCTTTGAAAGCATAGGAAAAGAGGCAGAACGTCCACAATGATGCACTTGGCCAAAAAGGGCGTATGCGTTTTTTCCTGAATATATTCAGGAAAAAACGCATACGCCCTTTTTGGCCAACCAAGCAAGCTTGCAAAGGAAATCTGCACTACAATGAAGTCTCACTTCCCCCCGGTCAAAAGGGCCATGTGAAGAAAGTGTAAAATCCAGAAAGGCAGGATAGGCCATGGAGAACTGGGAGCCTTGTTATGCTGATGGGCGGGATGTAAATTGCCAACAGACACTCGGGAGAAGTGTATGGTGTTTCCGGAAACATCTAAAAAACAAAGCAACAGAGCCTAGGGCACTTCCACTTATGGTCCTATAGCTTAGGGAAATTAAAATCAAAAAAACACAGCCACCCCAAAGTTTGGGACGCCTCTGTTTACAAGAACCTCGTTTACCGTACAAGTTCAATATCACAGAAAGTGAAAAATGGATAAAGAACTTGTGGTACTTACGTACAATGCAGTATCACTCAGCAATGAAATCTATGTCATCAGGCCCGTAGCAGCATAATGAGTGGATTCAGGTACGATGATTCTCACTGAAATAAGTCACACAGAAAAAGAAACATCATAAGATATCAGTAATACACGGAATGTAAACTTGGCCACATAGGAACTGAATTCCAAAACAGAACAGGGTCTCAAATTTAGAAAACCAACTTATGCTTGCTTAAGGGGAAAGGTGAGTTGGGGTGCTGCATTAAACCAGAGATTGAAATGAGCACAGATAAAGTTCCTTAAGCCAAATATGGAATAGACAAGAGCTACTCCTTGCTCAACGAAATGGACTCAACACCGCATATTAAACGCCTAAGAATGTACCTGACTAGTAAGTATCTTAAAACCTATGGATTGCTATGTCTCCGAAAGAGAATCAAGCATGTGTACAGGGGCATAAACGCAGCAGTGATAGGATTGGAGAGGTTCGGTGAACAAATGAAGACCCTTTGAAGTCATATTGCATGGTACCCATTCCACGGGTCTCAACTCTCCAGGTTTAAGGTATTCTTCCTTCAGCTAAAACATGCATGTGGAACCCAGAGTATGATCAACCATGTGAACGGGAGACGTGTTCAAATATGTCTCAGTTTTCGTACCCTGGTACTCGGGTGCAACATTCCAGACGCTTTACTAACACTCTCCCGACTTGGAGAGTCCGTCCCTTTAACCTCCTGTTTGGCCCAGTTTTCAATTTCTGTGGAAGATGAACAGGAATAGCGAGAACCAATGAGAGACTAGCTGGAGGTGTCTGGACGGGCAAATTTAACTCTCATTTCCCACCAGGAAGAGGAAATAACCAAAGGCTCAGCGTGCCGTGCCGGAACAAGATTAGGGCCTGAAGCCATCCTGCGGTGTTGCGGCCAGGTCACAAGAAAACGAGTTGAAGAAAGGAGCTCAGGGGCACTGTAATTCACAAACCTGCAGAGTTATAAATGACAGCTATCGTCCAAAAATATACTGAAGTAAGGCTGCCAAGAGGACTTGAAAGTGGGGCAGAATTGCAGGAAACCGATTTCAGGAGGTAGACTGGAATTGCATTGAAAGCATAGGAAAAGAGGCAGAACGTCCACAATGATGCACTTGGTCAAAAAGGGCGTATGCGTTTTTTCCTGAATATATTCAGGAAAAAACGCATACGCCCTTTTTGGCCAACCAAGCAAGCTTGCAAAGGAAATCTGCACTACAATGAAGTCTCACTTCCCCCCGGTCAAAAGGGCCATCTGAAAAAAGTGTAAAATCCAGAAAGGCAGGACAGGCCATGGAGAACTGGGTGC
This sequence comes from Globicephala melas, assembly GCF_963455315.2. Lineage (NCBI taxonomy): Eukaryota > Metazoa > Chordata > Mammalia > Artiodactyla > Delphinidae > Globicephala > Globicephala melas. Next base: position 49,427 of record NW_027207552.1, on the reverse strand, counting down.
CTTGTTATGCTGATGGGCTGGATGTAAATTGCCAACAGACACTCGGGAGAAGTGTATGGTGTTTCCTGAAACATCTAAAAAACAAAGCAACAGAGCCTAGGGCACTTCCACTTATGGTCCTATAGCTTAGGGAAATTAAAATCAAAAAGACACAGCCACCCCAAAGTTTGGGATGGCTCTGTTTACAAGAACCTCATATACGGTACAAGTTCAATATCGCAGAAAATGAAAAATGGATAAAGAAATTGTGGTACTTACGTACAATGCAATATCACTCAGCAATGAAATCTATGTCATCAGGCCCGTAGCAGCATAATGAGTGGATTCAGGTACGATGAATCTAACTGAAATAAGTCACACAGAAAAAGAAACATCATAAGATATCAGTAATACACGGAATGTAAACTTGGCTACACAGGAACTGAATTACAGAACAGAACAGGGTCTCAAATTTAGAAAACCAACTTATGCTTGCTTAAGGGGAAAGGTGAGTTGGGGTGCTGCATAAAACCAGAGATTGAAATGAGCACAGATAAAGTTCCTTAAGCCAAATATGGAATAGACAAGAGCTACTCCTTGCTCAACGAAATGGACTCAACACCGCATATTAAACGCCTAAGAATGTACCTGACTAGTAAGTATCTTAAAACCTATGGATTGCTATGTCTCCGAAAGAGAATCAAGCATATGTACAGGGGCATAAACGCAGCAGTGATAGGATTGGAGAGGTTCGGTGAACAAATGAAGACCCTTTGAAGTCATATTGCATGGTACCCATTCCACGGGTCTCAACTCTCCAGGTTTAAGGTATTCTTCCTTCAGCTAAAACATGCATGTGGAACCCAGAGTATGATCAACCATGTGAACGGGAGACGTGTTCAAATATGTCTCAGTTTTCGTACCCTGGTACTCGGGTGCAACATTCCAGACGCTTTACTAACACTCTCCCGACTTGGAGAGTCAGTCCCTTTAACCTCCTGTTTGGCCCAGTTTGCAATTTCTGTGGAAGATGAACAGGAATAGCGAGAACCAATGAGAGACTAGCTGGAGGTGTCTGGACGGGCAAATTTAACTCTCATTTCCCACCAGGAAGAGGAAATAACCAAAGGCTCAGCGTGCCGTGCCGGAACCAGATTAGGGCCTGAAGCCATCCTGCGGTGTTGCGGCCAGCTCAAAAGAAAGCGAGTTGAAGAAAGGAGCTCAGGGGCACTGTAATTCACAAACCTGCAGAGTTATAAATGACAGCTATCGTCCAAAAATATACTGAAGTAAGGCTGCCAAGAGGACTTGAAAGCGGGGCAGAATTGCAGGAAACCGATTTCAGGAGGTAGACTGGAATTGCATTGAAAGCATAGGAAAAGAGGCAGAACGTCCACAATGATGCACTTGGCCAAAAAGGGCGTATGCGTTTTTTCCTGAATATATTCAGGAAAAAACGCATACGCCCTTTTTGGCCAACCAAGCAAGCTTGCAAAGGAAATCTGCACTACAATGAAGTCTCACTTCCCCCCGGTCAAAAGGGCCATCTGAAAAAAGTGTAAAATCCAGAAAGGCAGGACAGGCCATGGAGAACTGGGAGCCTTGTTATGCTGATGGGCGGGATGTAAATTGCCAACAGACACTCGGGAGAAGTGTATGGTGTTTCCGGAAACATCTAAAAAACAAAGCAACAGAGCCTAAGGCACTTCCACTTATGGTCCTATAGCTTAGGGAAATTAAAATCAAAAAGACACAGCCACCCCAAAGTTTGGGACGCCTCTGTTTACAAGAACCTCGTTTACAGTACAAGTTCAACATCGCAGAAAGTGAAAAATGGATAAAGAACATGTGGTATTTACTTACAAAGCAATATCACTCAGCAATGAAATCTATGTCATCAGGCCCTTAGCAGCACAATGAGTGGATTCAGGTATCATGATTCTAACTGAAATAAGTCACACAGAAAAAGAAACATCATAAGATATCAGTAATACACGGAATGTAAACTTGGCTACACAGGAACTGAATTACAGAACAGAACAGGGTCTCAAATTTAGAAAACCAACTTATGCTTGCTTAAGGGGAAAGGTGAGTTGGGGTGCTGCATAAAACCAGAGATTGAAATGAGCACAGATAAAGTTCCTTAAGCCAAATATGGAATAGACAAGAGCTACTCCTGGCTCAACGAAATGGACTCAACACCGCATATTAAACGCCTAAGAATGTACCTAACTAGTAAGTATCTTAAAACCTATGGATTGCTATGTCTCCGAAAGAGAATCAAGCATGTGTACAGGGGCATAAACGCAGCAGTGATAGGATTGGAGAGGTTCGGTGAACAAATGAAGACCCTTTGAAGTCATATTGCATGGTACCCATTCCACGGGTTTCAACTACCCAGGTTTAAGGTATTCTTCCTTCAGCTAAAACATGCATGTGGAACCTAGAGTATGATCAACCATGTGATCGGGAGACGTGTTCAAATATGTCTCAGTTTTCGTACCCTGGTACTCGGGTGCAACATTCCAGACGCTTTACTAACACTCTCCCGACTTGGAGAGTCCGTCCCTTTAATCTCCTGTTTGGCCCATTTTGCAATTTCTGCGGAAGATGAACAGGAATAGCGAGAACCAATGAGAGACTAGCTGGAGGTGTCTGGACGGACAAATTTAACTCTTATTTCCCACCAGGAAGAGGAAATAACCAAAGGCTCAGCGTGCCGTGCCGGAACCAGATTAGGGCCTGAAGCCATCCTGCGGTGTTGCGGCCAGGTCACAAGAAAGCGAGTTGAAGAAAGGAGCTCAGGGGCACTGTAATTCACAAACCTGCAGAGTTATAAATGACAGCTATCGTCCAAAAATATACTGAAGTAAGGCTGCCAAGAGGACTTGAAAGCGGGGCAGAATTTCAGGAAACCGATTTCAGGAGGTAGACTGGAATTGCATTGAAAGCATAGGAAAAGAGGCAGAACGTCCACAATGATGCACTTGGCCAAAAAGGGCGTATGCGTTTTTTCCTGAATATATTCAGGAAAAAACGCATACGCCCTTTTTGGCCAACCAAGCAAGCTTGCAAAGGAAATCTGCACTACAATGAAGTCTCACTTCCCCCGGTCAAAAGGGCTATCTGAAAAAAGTGTAAAATCCAGAAAGGCAGGACAGGCCATGGAGAACTGGGAGCCTTGTTATGCTGATGGGCGGGATGTAAATTGCCAACAGACACTCGGGAGAAGTGTATGGTGTTTCCTGAAACATCTAAAAAACAAAGCAACAGAGCCTAGGGCACTTCCACTTATGGTCCTATAGCTTAGGGAAATTAAAATCAAAAAGACACAGCCACCTCACAGTTTGGGACGCCTCTGTTTACAAGAACCTCGTTTACAGTACAAGTTCAACATCGCAGAAAGTGAAAAATGGATAAAGAACATGTGGTATTTACTTACAAAGCAATATCACTCAGCAATGAAATCTATGTCATCAGGCCCTTAGCAGCACAATGAGTGGATTCAGGTATGATGATTCTAACTGAAATAAGTCACACAGAAAAAGAAACATCATAAGATATCAGTAATACACGGAATGTAAACTTGGTTACACAGGAACTGAATTACAGAACAGAACAGGGTCTCAAATTTAGAAAACCAACTTATGCTTGCTTAAGGGGAAAGGTGAGTTGGGGTGCTGCATAAAACCAGAGATTGAAATGAGCACAGATAAAGTTCCTTAAGCCAAATATGGAATAGACAAGAGCTACTCCTTGCTCAACGAAATGGACTCAACACCGCATATTAAACGCCTAAGAATGTACCTGACTAGTAAGTATCTTAAAACCTATGGATTGCTATGTGTCCGAAAGAGAATCAAGCATGTGTACAGGGGCATAAACGCAGCAGTGATAGGATTGGAGAGGTTCGGTGAGCAAATGAAGACCCTTTGAAGTCATATTGCATGGTACCCATTCCACGGGTTTCAACTACCCAGGTTTAAGGTATTCTTCCTTCAGCTAAAACATGCATGTGGAACCTAGAGTATGATCAACCATGTGATCGGGAGACGTGTTCAAATATGTCTCAGTTTTCCTCCCCTGGTACTTGGGTGCAACATTCCAGACGCTTTACTAACACTCTCCCCACTTGGAGAGTCAGCGCCTTTAACCTCCTGTTTGGCCCAGTTTGCAATTTCTGCGGAAGATGAACAGGAATAGGGAACACCAATGAGAGACTAGCTGGAGGTGTCTGGACGGGCAAATTTAACTCTCATTTCCCACCAGGAAGAGGAATTAACCAAAGGCTCAGCGTGCCGTGCCGGAACCAGATTAGGGCCTGAAGCCATCCTGCGGTGTTGCGGCCAGCTCACAAGAAAGTGAGTTGAACAAAGGAGCTCAGGGACACTGTAATTCACAAACCTGCAGAGTTATAAATGACAGCTATCGTCCAAAAATATACTGAAGTAAGGCTGCCAAGAGGACTCGAAAGCGGGGCAGAATTGCAGGAAACCGATTTCAGGAGGTAGACTGGAATTGCATTGAAAGCATAGGAAAAGAGGCAGAACGTCCACAATGATGCACTTGGCCAAAAAGGGCGTATGCGTTTTTTCCTGAATATATTCAGGAAAAAACGCATACGCCCTTTTTGGCCAACCAAGCAAGCTTGCAAAGGAAATCTGCACTACAATGAAGTCTCACTTCCCCCCGGTCAAAAGGGCCATCTGAAAAAAGTGTAAAATCCAGAAAGGCAGGACAGGCCATGGAGAACTGGGAGCCTTGTTATGCTGATGGGCGGGATGTAAATTGCCAACAGACACTCGGGAGAAGTGTATGGTGTTTCCTGAAACATCTAAAAAACAAAGCAACAGAGCCTAGGGCACTTCCACTTATGGTCCTATAACTTAGGGAAATTAAAATCAAAAAGACACAGCCACCCCAAAGTTTGGGATGCCTCTGTTTACAAGAACCTCGTTTACAGTACAAGTTCAACATCGCAGAAAGTGAAAAATGGATAAAGAACATGTGGTATTTACTTACAAAGCAATATCACTCAGCAATGAAATCTATGTCATCAGGCCCTTAGCAGCACAATGAGTGGATTCAGGTATGATGATTCTAACTGAAATAAGTCACACAGAAAAAGAAACATCATAAGATATCAGTAATACACGGAATGTAAACTTGGTTACACAGGAACTGAATTACAGAACAGAACAGGGTCTCAAATTTAGAAAACCAACTTATGCTTGCTTAAGGGGAAAGGTGAGTTGGGGTGCTGCATAAAACCAGAGATTGAAATGAGCACAGATAAAGTTCCTTAAGCCAAATATGGAATAGACAAGAGCTACTCCTTGCTCAACGAAATGGACTCAACACCGCATATTAAACGCCTAAGAAAGTACCTGACTAGTAAGTATCTTAAAACCTATGGATTGCTATGTCTCCGAAAGAGAATCAAGCATGTGTACAGGGACATAAATGCAGCAGTGATAGGATTGGAGAGTTTCGGTGAACAAATGAAGACCCTTTGAAGTCATATTGCATGGTACCCATTCCACGGGTCTCAACTCTCCAGGTTTAAGGTATTCTTCCTTCAGCTAAAACATGCATGTGGAACCCAGAGTATGATCAACCGTGTGAACGGGAGACGTGTTCAAATATGTCTCAGTTTTCCTCCCCTGGTACTCGGGTGCAACATTCCAGATGCTTTACTAAAACTCTCCCGACTTGGAGAGTCAGTCCCTTTAACCTCCTGTTTGGCCCAGTTTGCAATTTCTGCGGAAGATGAACAGGAATAGCGAGAACCAATGAGAGACTAGCTGGAGGTGTCTGGACGGGCAAATTTAACTCTCATTTCCCACCAGGAAGAGGAATTAACCAAAGGCTCAGCGTGCCGGGCCGGAACCAGATTAGGGCCTGAAGCCATCCTGCGGTGTTGCGGCCAGCTCACAAGAAAGCGAGTTGAACAAAGGAGCTCAGGGGCACTGTAATTCACAAACCTGCAGAGTTATAAATGACAGCTATCGTCCAAAAATATACTGAAGTAAGGCTGCCAAGAGGACTTGAAAGCGGGGCAGAATTGCAGGAAACCGATTTCAGGAGGTAGACTGGAATTGCATTGAAAGCATAGGAAAAGAGGCAGAACATCCACAATGATGCACTTGGCCAAAAAGGGCGTATGCGTTTTTTCCTGAATATATTCAGGAAAAAACGCATACGCCCTTTTTGGCCAACCAAGCAAGCTTGCAAAGGAAATCTGCACTACAATGAAGTCTCACTTCCCCCCGGTCAAAAGGGCCATCTGAAAAACGTGTAAAATCCAGAAAGGCAGGACAGGCCATGGAGAACTGGGAGCATTGTTATGCTGATGGGCGGGATGTAAATTGCCAACAGACACTCGGGAGAAGTGTATGGTTTTTCCTGAAACATCTAAAAAACAAAGCAACAGAGCCTAGGGCACTTCCACTTATGGTCCTATAGCTTAGGGAAATTAAAATCAAAAAGACACAGCCACCCCAAAGTTTGGGACGCCTCTGTTTACAAGAACCTCGTTTACAGTACAAGTTCAACATCACAGAAAGTGAAAAATGGATAAAGAACATGTCGTATTTACTTACAAAGCAATATCACTCAGCAATGAAATCTATGTCATCAGGCCCTTAGCAGCACAATGAGTGGATTCAGGTATGATGATTCTAACTGAAATAAGTCACACAGAAAAAGAAACATCATAAGATATCAGTAATACACGGAATGTAAACTTGGCTACACAGGAACTGAATTACAGAACAGAACAGGGTCTCAAATTTAGAAAACGAACTTATGCTTGCTTAAGGGGAAAGGTGAGTTGGGGTGCTGCATAAAACCAGAGATTGAAATGAGCACAGATGAAGTTCCTTAAGCCAAATATGGAATAGACAAGAGCTACTCCTTGCTCAACGAAATGGACTCAACACCCCATATTAAACGCCTAAGAATGTACCTGACTAGTAAGTATCTTAAAACCTATGGATTGCTATGTCTCCAAAAGAGAATCAAGCGTGTGTACAGGGGCATAAACGCAGCAGTGATAGGATTGGAGAGGTTCGGTGAGCAAATGAAGACCCTTTGAAATCATATTGCATGGTACCCATTCCACGGGTCTCAACTCTCCAGGTTTAAGGTATTCTTCCTTCAGCTAAAACATGCATGTGGAACCCAGAGTATGACCAACCGTGTGAACGGGAGACGTGTTCAAATATGTCTCAGTTTTCGTACCCTGGTACTCGGGTGCAACATTCCAGACGCTTTACTAACACTCTCCCCACTTGGAGAGTCAGCGCCTTTAACCTCCTGTTTGGCCCAGTTTGCAATTTCTGCGGAAGATGAACAGGAATAGGGAGAACCAATGATAGACTAGCTGGAGGTGTCTGGACGGGCAAATTTAACTCTCATTTCCCACCAGGAAGAGGAAATAACCAAAGGCTCAGCGTGCCGTGCCGGAACCAGATTAGGGCCTGAAGCCATCCTGCGGTGTTGCGGCCAGGTCACAAGAAAGCGAGTTGAACAAAGGAGCTCAGGGGCACTGTAATTCACAAACCTGCAGAGTTATAAATGACAGCTATCGTCCAAAAATATACTGAAGTAAGGCTGCCAAGAGGACTTGAAAGCGGGGCAGAATTGCAGGAAACCGATTTCAGGAGGTAGACTGGAATTGCTTTGAAAGCATAGGAAAAGAGGCAGAACGTCCACAATGATGCACTTGGCCAAAAAGGGCGTATGCGTTTTTTCCTGAATATATTCAGGAAAAAACGCATATGCCCTTTTTGGCCAACCAAGCAAGCTTGCAAAGGAAATCTGCACTACAATGAAGTCTCACTTCCCCCCGGTCAAAAGGGCCATGTGAAGAAAGTGTAAAATCCAGAAAGGCAGGATAGGCCATGGAGAACTGGGAGCCTTGTTATGCTGATGGGTGGGATGTAAATTGCCAACAGACACTCGGGAGAAGTGTATGGTGTTTCCTGAAACATCTAAAAAACAAAGCAACAGAGCCTAGGGCACTTCCACTTATGGTCCTATAGCTTAGGGAAATTAAAATCAAAAAAACACAGCCACCCCAAAGTTTGGGACGCCTCTGTTTACAAGAACCTCGTTTACCGTACAAGTTCAATATCACAGAAAGTGAAAAATGGATAAAGAACTTGTGGTACTTACGTACAATGCAGTATCACTCAGCAATGAAATCTATGTCATCAGGCCCGTAGCAGCATAATGAGTGGATTCAGTTACGATGAATCTAACTGAAATAAGTCACACAGAAAAAGAAACATCAGAAGATATCAGTAATACACGGAATGTAAACTTGGCTACACAGGAACTGAATTACAGAACAGAACAGGGTCTCAAATTTAGAAAACCAACTTATGCTTGCTTAAGGGGAAAGGTGAGTTGGGGTGCTGCATAAAACCAGAGATTGAAACGAGCACAGATAAAGTTCCTTAAGCCAAATATGGAATAGGCAAGAGCTACTCCTTGCTCAACGAAATGGACTCAACACCGCATATTAAACGCCTAAGAATGTACCTGACTAGTAAGTATCTTAAAACCTATGGATTGCTATGTCTCCGAAAGAGAATCAAGCATGTGTACAGGGGCATAAACGCAGCAGTGATAGGATTAGAGAGGTTCGGTGAGCAAATGAAGACCCTTTGAAGTCATATTGCATGGTACCCATTCCACGGGTTTCAACTACCCAGGTTTAAGGTATTCTTCCTTCAGCTAAAACATGCATGTGGAACCTAGAGTATGATCAACCATGTGAACGGGAGACGTGTTCAAATATGTCTCAGTTTTCGTACCCTGGTACTCGGGTGCAACATTCCAGACGCTTTACTAACACTCTCCCAACTTGGAGAGTCAGTCCCTTTAACCTCCTGTTTGGCCCAGTTTTCAATTTCTGTGGAAGATGAACAGGAATAGCGAGAACCAATGAGAGACTAGCTGGAGGTGTCTGGACGGGCAAATTTAACTCTCATTTCCCACCAGGAAGAGGAAATAACCAAAGGCTCAGCGTGCCGTGCCGGAACCAGATTAGGGCCTGAAGCCATCCTGCGGTGTTGCGGCCAGGTCACAAGAAAGCGAGTTGAAGAAAGGAGCTCAGGGGCACTGTAATTCACAAACCTGCAGAGTTATAAATGACAGCTATCGTCCAAAAATATACTGAAGTAAGGCTGCCAAGAGGACTTGAAAGCGGGGCAGAATTGCAGGAAACCGATTTCAGGAGGTAGACTGGAATTGCATTGAAAGCATAGGAAAAGAGGCAGAACGTCCACAATGATGCACTTGGCCAAAAAGGGCGTATGCGTTTTTTCCTGAATATATTCAGGAAAAAACGCATACGCCCTTTTTGGCCAACCAAGCAAGCTTGCAAAGGAAATCTGCACTACAATGAAGTCTCACTTCCCCCCGGTCAAAAGGGCCATCTGAAAAAAGTGTAAAATCCAGAAAGGCAGGACAGGCCATGGAGAACTGGGAGCCTTGTTATGCTGATGGGCGGGATGTAAATTGCCAACAGACACTCGGGAGAAGTGTATGGTGTTTCCTGAAACATCTAAAAAACAAAGCAACAGAGCCTAGGGCACTTCCACTTATGGTCCTATAGCTTAGGGAAATTAAAATCAAAAAGACACAGCCACCCCAAAGTTTGGGACGCCTCTGTTTACAAGAACCTCGTTTACAGTACAAGTTCAACATCGCAGAAAGTGAAAAATGGATAAAGAACATGTGGTATTTACTTACAAAGCAATATCACTCAGCAATGAAATCTATGTCATCAGGCCCTTAGCAGCACAATGAGTGGATTCAGGTATGATGATTCTAACTGAAATAAGTCACACAGAAAAAGAAACATCATAAGATATCAGTAATACACGGAATGTAAACTTGGTTACACAGGAACTGAATTACAGAACAGAACAGGGTCTCAAATTTAGAAAACCAACTTATGCTTGCTTAAGGGGAAAGGTGAGTTGGGGTGCTGCATAAAACCAGAGATTGAAATGAGCACAGATAAAGTTCCTTAAGCCAAATATGGAATAGACAAGAGCTACTCCTTGCTCAACGAAATGGACTCAACACCGCATATTAAACGCCTAAGAAAGTACCTGACTAGTAAGTATCTTAAAACCTATGGATTGCTATGTCTCCGAAAGAGAATCAAGCATGTGTACAGGGACATAAATGCAGCAGTGATAGGATTGGAGAGTTTCGGTGAACAAATGAAGACCCTTTGAAGTCATATTGCATGGTACCCATTCCACGGGTCTCAACTCTCCAGGTTTAAGGTATTCTTCCTTCAGCTAAAACATGCATGTGGAACCCAGAGTATGATCAACCGTGTGAACGGGAGACGTGTTCAAATATGTCTCAGTTTTCCTCCCCTGGTACTCGGGTGCAACATTCCAGATGCTTTACTAAAACTCTCCCGACTTGGAGAGTCAGTCCCTTTAACCTCCTGTTTGGCCCAGTTTGCAATTTCTGCGGAAGATGAACAGGAATAGCGAGAACCAATGAGAGACTAGCTGGAGGTGTCTGGACGGGCAAATTTAACTCTCATTTCCCACCAGGAAGAGGAATTAACCAAAGGCTCAGCGTGCCGTGCCGGAACCAGATTAGGGCCTGAAGCCATCCTGCGGTGTTGCGGCCAGCTCACAAGAAAGCGAGTTGAACAAAGGAGCTCAGGGGCACTGTAATTCACAAACCTGCAGAGTTATAAATGACAGCTATCGTCCAAAAATATACTGAAGTAAGGCTGCCAAGAGGACTTGAAAGCGGGGCAGAATTGCAGGAAACCGATTTCAGGAGGTAGACTGGAATTGCATTGAAAGCATAGGAAAAGAGGCAGAACGTCCACAATGATGCACTTGGCCAAAAAGGGCGTATGCGTTTTTTCCTGAATATATTCAGGAAAAAACGCATACGCCCTTTTTGGCCAACCAAGCAAGCTTGCAAAGGAAATCTGCACTACAATGAAGTCTCACTTCCCCCCGGTCAAAAGGGCCATCTGAAAAAAGTGTAAAATCCAGAAAGGCAGGACAGGCCATGGAGAACTGGGAGCATTGTTATGCTGATGGGCGGGATGTAAATTGCCAACAGACACTCGGGAGAAGTGTATGGTTTTTCCTGAAACATCTAAAAAACAAAGCAACAGAGCCTAGGGCACTTCCACTTATGGTCCTATAGCTTAGGGAAATTAAAATCAAAAAGACACAGCCACCCCAAAGTTTGGGACGCCTCTGTTTACAAGAACCTCGTTTACAGTACAAGTTCAACATCACAGAAAGTGAAAAATGGATAAAGAACATGTCGTATTTACTTACAAAGCAATATCACTCAGCAATGAAATCTATGTCATCAGGCCCTTAGCAGCACAATGAGTGGATTCAGGTATGATGATTCTAACTGAAATAAGTCACACAGAAAAAGAAACATCATAAGATATCAGTAATACACGGAATGTAAACTTGGCTACACAGGAACTGAATTACAGAACAGAACAGGGTCTCAAATTTAGAAAACCAACTTATGCTTGCTTAAGGGGAAAGGTGAGTTGGGGTGCTGCATAAAACCAGAGATTGAAATGAGCACAGATAAAGTTCCTTAAGCCAAATATGGAATAGACAAGAGCTACTCCTTGCTCAACGAAATGGACTCAACACCCCATATTAAACGCCTAAGAATGTACCTGACTAGTAAGTATCTTAAAACCTATGGATTGCTATGTCTCCAAAAGAGAATCAAAAGTGTGTACAGGGGCATAAACGCAGCAGTGATAGGATTGGAGAGGTTCGGTGAGCAAATGAAGACCCTTTGAAGTCATATTGCATGGTACCCATTCCACGGGTCTCAACTCTCCAGGTTTAAGGTATTCTTCCTTCAGCTAAAACATGCATGTGGAACCCAGAGTATGACCAACCGTGTGAAGGGGAGACGTGTTCAAATATGTCTCAGTTTTCGTACCCTGGTACTCGGGTGCAACATTCCAGACGCTTTACTAACACTCTCCCCACTTGGAGAGTCAGCGCCTTTAACCTCCTGTTTGGCCCAGTTTGCAATTTCTGCGGAAGATGAACAGGAATAGGGAGAACCAATGATAGACTAGCTGGAGGTGTCTGGACGGGCAAATTTAACTCTCATTTCCCACCAGGAAGAGGAAATAACCAAAGGCTCAGCGTGCCGTGCCGGAACCAGATTAGGGCCTGAAGCCATCCTGCGGTGTTGCGGCCAGGTCACAAGAAAGCGAGTTGAAGAAAGGAGCTCAGGGGCACTGTAATTCACAAACCTGCAGAGTTATAAATGACAGCTATCGTCCAAAAATATACTGAAGTAAGGCTGCCAAGAGGACTTGAAAGCGGGGCAGAATTGCAGGAAACCGATTTCAGGAGGTAGACTGGAATTGCATTGAAAGCATAGGAAAAGAGGCAGAACGTCCACAATGATGCACTTGGCCAAAAAGGGCGTATGCGTTTTTTCCTGAATATATTCAGGAAAAAACGCATACGCCCTTTTTGGCCAACCAAGCAAGCTTGCAAAGGAAATCTGCACTACAATGAAGTCTCACTTCCCCCCGGTCAAAAGGGCCATCTGAAAAAAGTGTAAAATCCAGAAAGGCAGGACAGGCCATGGAGAACTGGGAGCCTTGTTATGCTGATGGGCGGGATGTAAATTGCCAACAGACACTCGGGAGAAGTGTATGGTGTTTCCTGAAACATCTAAAAAACAAAGCAACAGAGCCTAGGGCACTTCCACTTATGGTCCTATAGCTTAGGGAAATTAAAATCAAAAAGACACAGCCACCCCAAAGTTTGGGACGCCTCTGTTTACAAGAACCTCGTTTACAGTACAAGTTCAACATCGCAGAAAGTGAAAAATGGATAAAGAACATGTGGTATTTACTTACAAAGCAATATCACTCAGCAATGAAATCTATGTCATCAGGCCCTTAGCAGCACAATGAGTGGATTCAGGTATGATGATTCTAACTGAAATAAGTCACACAGAAAAAGAAACATCATAAGATATCAGTAATACACGGAATGTAAACTTGGCTACACAGGAACTGAATTACAGAACAGAACAGGGTCTCAAATTTAGAAAACCAACTTATGCTTGCTTAAGGGGAAAGGTGAGTTGGGGTGCTGCATAAAACCAGAGATTGAAACGAGCACAGATAAAGTTCCTTAAGCAAAATATGGAATAGACAAGAGCTACTCCTGGCTCAACGAAATGGACTCAACACCGCATATTAAACGCCTAAGAATGTACCTAACTAGTAAGTATCTTAAAACCTATGGATTGCTATGTCTCCGAAAGAGAATCAAGCATGTGTACAGGGGCATAAACGCAGCAGTGATAGGATTGGAGAGGTTCGGTGAGCAAATGAAGACCCTTTGAAATCATATTGCATGGTACCCATTCCACGGGTTTCAACTACCCAGGTTTAAGGTATTCTTCCTTCAGCTAAAACATGCATGTGGAACCTAGAGTATGATCAACCATGTGATCGGGAGACGTGTTCAAATATGTCTCAGTTTTCGTACCCTGGTACTCGGGTGCAATATTCCAGACGCTTTACTAACACTCTCCCGACTTGGAGAGTCAGCGCCTTTAACCTCCTGTTTGGCCCAGTTTGCAATTTCTGTGGAAGATGAACAAGAAAGGCGAGAACCAATGAGAGACTAGCTGGAGGTGTCTGGACGGGCAAATTTAACTCTCATTTCCCACCAGGAAGAGGAAATAACCAAAGGCTCAGCGTGCCGTGCCGGAACCAGATTAGGGCCTGAAGCCATCCTGCGGTGTTGCGGCCAGGTCACAAGAAAGCGAGTTGAAGAAAGGAGCTCAGGGGCACTGTAATTCACAAACCTGCAGAGTTATAAATGACAGCTATCGTCCAAAAATATACTGAAGTAAGGCTGCCAAGAGGACTTGAAAGCGGGGCAGAATTGCAGGAAACCGATTTCAGGAGGTAGACTGGAATTGCATTGAAAGCATAGGAAAAGAGGCAGAACGTCCACAATGATGCACTTGGCCAAAAAGGGCGTATGTGTTTTTTCCTGAATATATTCAGGAAAAAACGCATACGCCCTTTTTGGCCAACCAAGCAAGCTTGCAAAGGAAATCTGCACTACAATGAAGTCTCACTTCCCCCCGGTGAAAATGGACATCTGAAAAAAGTGTAAAATCCAGAAAGGCAGGACAGGCCATGGAGAACTGGGAGCCTTGTTATGCTGATGGGCGGGATGTAAATTGCCAACAGCCACTCGGGAGAAGTGTATGGTGTTTCCTGAAACATCTAAAAAACAAAGCAACAGAGCCTAGGGCACTTCCACTTATGGTCCTATAGCTTAGGGAAATTAAAATCAAAAAGACACAGCCACCCCAAAGTTTGGGACGCCTCTGTTTACAAGAACCTCGTTTACAGTACAAGTTCAACATCGCAGAAAGTGAAAAATGGATAAAGAACATGTGGTATTTACTTACAAAGCAATATCACTCAGTAATGAAATCTATGTCATCAGGCCCTTAGCAGCACAATGAGTGGATTCAGGTATGATGATTCTAACTGAAATAAGTCACACAGAAAAAGAAACATCATAAGATATCAGTAATACACGGAATGTAAACTTGGCTACACAGGAACTGAATTACAGAACAGAACAGGGTCTCAAATTTAGAAAACCAACTTATGCTTGCTTAAGGGGAAAGGTGAGTTGGGGTGCTGCATAAAACCAGAGATTGAAATGAGCACAGATAAAGTTCCTTAAGCCAAATATGGAATAGACAAGAGCTACTCCTTGCTCAAAGAAATGGACTCAACACCGCATATTAAACGCCTAAGAATGTACCTGACTAGTAAGTATCTTAAAACCTATGGATTGCTATGTCTCCAAAAGAGAATCAAGCGTGTGTACAGGTGCATAAACGCAGCAGTGATAGGATTGGAGAGGTTCGGTGAGCAAATGAAGACCCTTTGAAGTCATATTGCATGGTACCCATTCCACGGGTCTCAACTCTCCAGGTTTAAGGTATTCTTCCTTCAGCTAAAACATGCATGTGGAACCCAGAGTATGATCAACCACGTGAACGGGAGACGTGTTCAAATATGTCTCAGTTTTCCTCCCCTGGTACTCGGGTGCAACATTCCAGACGCTTTACTAACACTCTCCCCACTTGGAGAGTCAGTCCCTTTAACCT
This sequence comes from Globicephala melas, assembly GCF_963455315.2. Taxonomy (NCBI): domain Eukaryota; kingdom Metazoa; phylum Chordata; class Mammalia; order Artiodactyla; family Delphinidae; genus Globicephala; species Globicephala melas. The sequence continues at coordinate 34,232 of NW_027207552.1, read as the reverse complement.
CCTGTTTGGCCCAGTTTGCAATTTCTGTGGAAGATGAACAAGAAAGGCGAGAACCAATGAGAGACTAGCTGGAGGTGTCTGGACGGACAAATTTAACTCTTATTTCCCACCAGGAAGAGGAAATAACCAAAGGCTCAGCGTGCCGTGCCGGAACCAGATTAGGGCCTGAAGCCATCCTGCGGTGTTGCGGCCAGGTCACAAGAAAGCGAGTTGAAGAAAGGAGCTCAGGGGCACTGTAATTCACAAACCTGCAGAGTTATAAATGACAGCTATCGTCCAAAAATATACTGAAGTAAGGCTGCCAAGAGGACTTGAAAGCGGGGCAGAATTTCAGGAAACCGATTTCAGGAGGTAGACTGGAATTGCATTGAAAGCATAGGAAAAGAGGCAGAACGTCCACAATGATGCACTTGGCCAAAAAGGGCGTATGCGTTTTTTCCTGAATATATTCAGGAAAAAACGCATACGCCCTTTTTGGCCAACCAAGCAAGCTTGCAAAGGAAATCTGCACTACAATGAAGTCTCACTTCCCCCGGTCAAAAGGGCCATCTGAAAAAAGTGTAAAATCCAGAAAGGCAGGACAGGCCATGGAAAACTGGGAGCCTTGTTATGCTGATGGGCGGGATGTAAATTGCCAACAGCCACTCCGGAGAAGTGTATGGTGTTTCCTGAAACATCTAAAAAACAAAGCAACAGAGCCTAGGGCACTTCCACTTATGGTCCTATAGCTTAGGGAAATTAAAATCAAAAAGACACAGCCACCTCACAGTTTGGGACGCCTCTGTTTACAAGAACCTCGTTTACAGTACAAGTTCAACATCGCAGAAAGTGAAAAATGGATAAAGAACATGTGGTATTTACTTACAAAGCAATATCACTCAGCAATGAAATCTATGTCATCAGGCCCTTAGCAGCACAATGAGTGGATTCAGGTATGATGATTCTAACTGAAATAAGTCACACAGAAAAAGAAACATCATAAGATATCAGTAATACACGGAATGTAAACTTGGTTACACAGGAACTGAATTACAGAACAGAACAGGGTCTCAAATTTAGAAAACCAACTTATGCTTGCTTAAGGGGAAAGGTGAGTTGGGGTGCTGCATAAAACCAGAGATTGAAATGAGCACAGATAAAGTTCCTTAAGCCAAATATGGAATAGACAAGAGCTACTCCTTGCTCAACGAAATGGACTCAACACCGCATATTAAACGCCTAAGAATGTACCTGACTAGTAAGTATCTTAAAACCTATGGATTGCTATGTGTCCGAAAGAGAATCAAGCATGTGTACAGGGGCATAAACGCAGCAGTGATAGGATTGGAGAGGTTCGGTGAGCAAATGAAGACCCTTTGAAGTCATATTGCATGGTACCCATTCCACGGGTTTCAACTACCCAGGTTTAAGGTATTCTTCCTTCAGCTAAAACATGCATGTGGAACCTAGAGTATGATCAACCATGTGATCGGGAGACGTGTTCAAATATGTCTCAGTTTTCCTCCCCTGGTACTTGGGTGCAACATTCCAGACGCTTTACTAACACTCTCCCCACTTGGAGAGTCAGCGCCTTTAACCTCCTGTTTGGCCCAGTTTGCAATTTCTGCGGAAGATGAACAGGAATAGGGAACACCAATGAGAGACTAGCTGGAGGTGTCTGGACGGGCAAATTTAACTCTCATTTCCCACCAGGAAGAGGAATTAACCAAAGGCTCAGCGTGCCGTGCCGGAACCAGATTAGGGCCTGAAGCCATCCTGCGGTGTTGCGGCCAGCTCACAAGAAAGCGAGTTGAACAAAGGAGCTCAGGGGCACTGTAATTCACAAACCTGCAGAGTTATAAATGACAGCTATCGTCCAAAAATATACTGAAGTAAGGCTGCCAAGAGGACTTGAAAGCGGGGCAGAATTTCAGGAAACCGATTTCAGGAGGTAGACTGGAATTGCATTGAAAGCATAGGAAAAGAGGCAGAACGTCCACAATGATGCACTTGGCCAAAAAGGGCGTATGCGTTTTTTCCTGAATATATTCAGGAAAAAACGCATACGCCCTTTTTGGCCAACCAAGCAAGCTTGCAAAGGAAATCTGCACTACAATGAAGTCTCACTTCCCCCCGGTCAAAAGGGCCATCTGAAAAAAGTGTAAAATCCAGAAAGGCAGGACAGGCCATGGAGAACTGGGAGCCTTGTTATGCTGATGGGCGGGATGTAAATTGCCAACAGACACTCGGGAGAAGTGTATGGTGTTTCCTGAAACATCTAAAAAACAAAGCAACAGAGCCTAGGACACTTCCACTTATGGTCCTATAGCTTAGGGAAATTAAAATAAAAAAGACACAGCCACCCCAAAGTTTGGGACGCCTCTGTTTACAAGAACCTCGTTTACAGTACAAGTTCAACATCGCAGAAAGTGAAAAATGGATAAAGAACATGTGGTATTTACTTACAAAGCAATATCACTCAGCAATGAAATCTATGTCATCAGGCCCTTAGCAGCACAATGAGTGGATTCAGGTATGATGATTCTAACTGAAATAAGTCACACAGAAAAAGAAACATCATAAGATATCAGTAATACACGGAATGTAAACTTGGTTACACAGGAACTGAATTACAGAACAGAACAGGGTCTCAAATTTAGAAAACCAACTTATGCTTGCTTAAGGGGAAAGGTGAGTTGGGGTGCTGCATAAAACCAGAGATTGAAATGAGCACAGATAAAGTTCCTTAAGCCAAATATGGAATAGACAAGAGCTACTCCTTGCTCAACGAAATGGACTCAACACCGCATATTAAACGCCTAAGAATGTACCTGACTAGTAAGTATCTTAAAACCTATGGATTGCTATGTGTCCGAAAGAGAATCAAGCATGTGTACAGGGGCATAAACGCAGCAGTGATAGGATTGGAGAGGTTCGGTGAGCAAATGAAGACCCTTTGAAGTCATATTGCATGGTACCCATTCCACGGGTTTCAACTACCCAGGTTTAAGGTATTCTTCCTTCAGCTAAAACATGCATGTGGAACCTAGAGTATGATCAACCATGTGATCGGGAGACGTGTTCAAATATGTCTCAGTTTTCCTCCCCTGGTACTTGGGTGCAACATTCCAGACGCTTTACTAACACTCTCTCCACTTGGAGAGTCAGCGCCTTTAACCTCCTGTTTGGCCCAGTTTGCAATTTCTGCGGAAGATGAACAGGAATAGGGAACACCAATGAGAGACTAGCTGGAGGTGTCTGGACGGGCAAATTTAACTCTCATTTCCCACCAGGAAGAGGAATTAACCAAAGGCTCAGCGTGCCGTGCCGGAACCAGATTAGGGCCTGAAGCCATCCTGCGGTGTTGCGGCCAGCTCACAAGAAAGCGAGTTGAACAAAGGAGCTCAGGGGCACTGTAATTCACAAACCTGCAGAGTTATAAATGACAGCTATCGTCCAAAAATATACTGAAGTAAGGCTGCCAAGAGGACTTGAAAGCGGGGCAGAATTTCAGGAAACCGATTTCAGGAGGTAGACTGGAATTGCATTGAAAGCATAGGAAAAGAGGCAGAACGTCCACAATGATGCACTTGGCCAAAAAGGGCGTATGCGTTTTTTCCTGAATATATTCAGGAAAAAACGCATACGCCCTTTTTGGCCAACCAAGCAAGCTTGCAAAGGAAATCTGCACTACAATGAAGTCTCACTTCCCCCCGGTCAAAAGGGCCATCTGAAAAAAGTGTAAAATCCAGAAAGGCAGGACAGGCCATGGAGAACTGGGAGCCTTGTTATGCTGATGGGCGGGATGTAAATTGCCAACAGACACTCGGGAGAAGTGTATGGTGTTTCCTGAAACATCTAAAAAACAAAGCAACAGAGCCTAGGACACTTCCACTTATGGTCCTATAGCTTAGGGAAATTAAAATAAAAAAGACACAGCCACCCCAAAGTTTGGGACGCCTCTGTTTACAAGAACCTCGTTTACAGTACAAGTTCAACATCGCAGAAAGTGAAAAATGGATAAAGAACATGTGGTATTTACTTACAAAGCAATATCACTCAGCAATGAAATCTATGTCATCAGGCCCTTAGCAGCACAATGAGTGGATTCAGGTACGATGATTCTAACTGAAATAAGTCACACAGAAAAAGAAACATCATAAGATATCAGTAATACACGGAATGTAAACTTGGTTACACAGGAACTGAATTACAGAACAGAACAGGGTCTCAAATTTAGAAAACCAACTTATGCTTGCTTAAGGGGAAAGGTGAGTTGGGGTGCTGCATAAAACCAGAGATTGAAACGAGCACAGATAAAGTTCCTTAAGCCAAATATGGAATAGACAAGAGCTACTCCTTGCTCAACGAAATGGACTCAACACCGCATATTAAACGCCTAAGAATGTACCTGACTAGTAAGTATCTTAAAACCTATGGATTGCTATGTCTCCGAAAGAGAATCAAGCATGTGTACAGGGGCATAAACGCAGCAGTGATAGGATTGGAGAGGTTCGGTGAGCAAATGAAGACCCTTTGAAGTCATATTGCATGGTACCCATTCCACGGGTTTCAACTACCCAGGTTTAAGGTATTCTTCCTTCAGCTAAAACATGCATGTGGAACCTAGAGTATGATCAACCATGTGATCGGGAGATGTGTTCAAATATGTCTCAGTTTTCGTACCCTGGTACTCGGGTGCAACATTCCAGACGCTTTACTAACACTCTCCCGACTTGGAGAGTCAGTCCCTTTAACCTCCTGTTTGGCCCAGTTTGCAATTTCTGTGGAAGATGAACAAGAAAGGCGAGAACCAATGAGAGACTAGCTGGAGGTGTCTGGACGGGCAAATTTAACTCTCATTTCCCACCAGGAAGAGGAAATAACCAAAGGCTCAGCGTGCCGTGCCGAAACCAGATTAGGGCCTGAAGCCATCCTGCGGTGTTGCGGCCAGGTCACAAGAAAGCCAGTTGAAGAAAGGAGCTCAGGGACACTGTAATTCACAAACCTGCAGAGTTATAAATGACAGCTATCGTCCAAAAATATACTGAAGTAAGGCTGCCAAGAGGACTTGAAAGCGGGGCAGAATTGCAGGAAACCGATTTCAGGAGGTAGACTGGAATTGCATTGAAAGCATAGGAAAAGAGGCAGAATGTCCACAATGATGCACTTGGCCAAAAAGGGCGTATGTGTTTTTTCCTGAATATATTCAGGAAAAAACGCATACGCCCTTTTTGGCCAACCAAGCAAGCTTGCAAAGGAAATCTGCACTACAATGAAGTCTCACTTCCCCCCGGTCAAAAGGGCCATCTGAAAAAAGTGTAAAATCCAGAAAGGCAGGACAGGCCATGGAGAACTGGGAGCCTTGTTATGCTGATGGGCGGGATGTAAATTGCCAACAGCCACTCGGGAGAAGTGTATGGTGTTTCCTGAAACATCTAAAAAACAAAGCAACAGAGCCTAGGGCACTTCCACTTATGGTCCTATAGCTTAGGGAAATTAAAATCAAAAAGACACAGCCACCCCAAAGTTTGGGACGCCTCTGTTTACAAGAACCTCGTTTACAGTACAAGTTCAACATCGCAGAAAGTGAAAAATGGATAAAGAACATGTGGTATTTACTTACAAAGCAATATCACTCAGCAATGAAATCTATGTCATCAGGCCCTTAGCAGCAAAATGAGTGGATTCAGGTATGACGATTCTAACTGAAATAAGTCACACAGAAAAAGAAACATCATAAGATATCAGTAATACACGGAATGTAAACTTGGCTACACAGGAACTGAATTACAGAACAGAACAGTGTCTCAAATTTAGAAAACCAACTTATGCTTGCTTAAGGGGAAAGGTGAGTTGGGGTGCTGCATAAAACCAGAGATTGAAATGAGCACAGATAAAGTTCCTTAAGCCAAATATGGAATAGACAAGAGCTACTCCTTGCTCAACGAAATGGACTCAACACCGCATATTAAACGCCTAAGAATGTACCTGACTAGTAAGTATCTTAAAACCTATGGATTGCTATGTGTCCGAAAGAGAATCAAGCATGTGTACAGGGGCATAAACGCAGCAGTGATAGGATTGGAGAGGTTCGGTGAGCAAATGAAGACCCTTTGAAGTCATATTGCATGGTACCCATTCCACGGGTTTCAACTACCCAGGTTTAAGGTATTCTTCCTTCAGCTAAAACATGCATGTGGAACCTAGAGTATGATCAACCATGTGATCGGGAGATGTGTTCAAATATGTCTCAGTTTTTGTACCCTGGTACTCGGGTGCAACATTCCAGACGCTTTACTAACACTCTCCCGACTTGGAGAGTCAGTCCCTTTAACCTCCTGTTTGGCCCAGTTTGCAATTTCTGTGGAAGATGAACAAGAAAGGCGAGAACCAATGAGAGACTAGCTGGAGGTGTCTGGACGGGCAAATTTAACTCTCATTTCCCACCAGGAAGAGGAAATAACCAAAGGCTCAGCGTGCCGTGCCGAAACCAGATTAGGGCCTGAAGCCATCCTGCGGTGTTGCGGCCAGGTCACAAGAAAGCCAGTTGAAGAAAGGAGCTCAGGGGCACTGTAATTCACAAACCTGCAGAGTTATAAATGACAGCTATCGTCCAAAAATATACTGAAGTAAGGCTGCCAAGAGGACTTGAAAGCGGGGCAGAATTGCAGGAAACCGATTTCAGGAGGTAGACTGGAATTGCATTGAAAGCATAGGAAAAGAGGCAGAATGTCCACAATGATGCACTTGGCCAAAAAGGGCGTATGTGTTTTTTCCTGAATATATTCAGGAAAAAACGCATACGCCCTTTTTGGCCAACCAAGCAAGCTTGCAAAGGAAATCTGCACTACAATGAAGTCTCACTTCCCCCCGGTCAAAAGGGCCATCTGAAAAAAGTGTAAAATCCAGAAAGGCAGGACAGGCCATGGAGAACTGGGAGCCTTGTTATGCTGATGGGCGGGATGTAAATTGCCAACAGCCACTCGGGAGAAGTGTATGGTGTTTCCAGAAACATCTAAAAAACAAAGCAACAGAGCCTAGGGCACTTCCACTTATGGTCCTATAGCTTAGGGAAATTAAAATCAAAAAGACACAGCCACCCCAAAGTTTGGGACGCCTCTGTTTACAAGAACCTCGTTTACAGTACAAGTTCAACATCGCAGAAAGTGAAAAATGGATAAAGAACATGTGGTATTTACTTACAAAGCAATATCACTCAGCAATGAAATCTATGTCATCAGGCCCTTAGCAGCAAAATGAGTGGATTCAGGTATGATGATTCTAACTGAAATAAGTCACACAGGAAAAGAAACATCATAAGATATCAGTAATACACGGAATGTAAACTTGGCTACACAGGAACTGAATTACAGAACAGAACAGTGTCTCAAATTTAGAAAACCAACTTATGCTTGCTTAAGGGGAAAGGTGAGTTGGGGTGCTGCATAAAACCAGAGATTGAAATGAGCACAGATAAAGTTCCTTAAGCCAAATATGGAATAGACAAGAGCTACTCCTTGCTCAACGAAATGGACTCAAAACCGCATATTAAACGCCTAAGAATGTACCTGACTAGTAAGTATCTTAAAACCTATGGATTGCTATGTCTCCGAAAGAGAATCAAGCATGTGTACAGGGGCATAAACGCAGCAGTGATAGGATTGGAGAGGTTCGGTGAACAAATGAAGACCCTTTGAAGTCATATTGCATGGTACCCATTCCACGGGTCTCAACTCTCCAGGTTTAAGGTATTCTTCCTTCAGCTAAAACATGCATGTGGAACCTAGAGTATGATCAACCATGTGAACGGGAGACGTGTTCAAATATGTCTCAGTTTTCGTACCCTGGTACTCGGGTGCAACATTCCAGACGCTTTACTAACACTCTCCCGACTTGGAGAGTCAGTCCCTTTAACCTCCTGTTTGGCCCAGTTTTCAATTTCTGTGGAAGATGAACAGGAATAGCGAGAACCAATGAGAGACTAGCTGGAGGTGTCTGGACGGGCAAATTTAACTCTCATTTCCCACCAGGAAGAGGAAATAACCAAAGGCTCAGCGTGCCGTGCCGGAACCAGATTAGGGCCTGAAGCCATCCTGCGGTGTTGCGGCCAGGTCACAAGAAAGCGAGTTGAAGAAAGGAGCTCAGGGGCACTGTAATTCACAAACCTGCAGAGTTATAAATGACAGCTATCGTCCAAAAATATACTGAAGTAAGGCTGCCAAGAGGACTTGAAAGCGGGGCAGAATTGCAGGAAACCGATTTCAGGAGGTAGACTGGAATTGCATTGAAAGCATAGGAAAAGAGGCAGAACGTCCACAATGATGCACTTGGCCAAAAAGGGCGTATGCGTTTTTTCCTGAATATATTCAGGAAAAAACGCATACGCCCTTTTTGGCCAACCAAGCAAGCTTGCAAAGGAAATCTGCACTACAATGAAGTCTCACTTCCCCTGGTCAAAAGGGCCATCTGAAAAAAGTGTAAAATCCAGAAAGGCAGGACAGGCCATGGAGAACTGGGAGCCTTGTTATGCTGATGGGCTGGATGTAAATTGCCAACAGACACTCGGGAGAAGTGTATGGTGTTTCCTGAAACATCTAAAAAACAAAGCAACAGAGCCTAGGGCACTTCCACTTATGGTCCTATAGCTTAGGGAAATTAAAATCAAAAAGACACAGCCACCTCACCGTTTGGGACGCCTCTGTTTACAAGAACCTCGTTTACAGTACAAGTTCAACATCGCAGAAAGTGAAAAATGGATAAAGAACATGTGGTATTTACTTACAAAGCAATATCACTCAGCAATGAAATCTATGTCATCAGGCCCTTAGCAGCACAATGAGTGGATTCAGGTACGATGATTCTAACTGAAATAAGTCACACAGAAAAAGAAACATCATAAGATATCAGTAATACACGGAATGTAAACTTGGTTACACAGGAACTGAATTACAGAACAGAACAGGGTCTCAAATTTAGAAAACCAACTTATGCTTGCTTAAGGGGAAAGGTGAGTTGGGGTGCTGCATAAAACCAGAGATTGAAACGAGCACAGATAAAGTTCCTTAAGCCAAATATGGAATAGACAAGAGCTACTCCTTGCTCAACGAAATGGACTCAACACCGCATATTAAACGCCTAAGAATGTACCTGACTAGTAAGTATCTTAAAACCTATGGATTGCTATGTCTCCGAAAGAGAATCAAGCATGTGTACAGGGGCATAAACGCAGCAGTGATAGGATTGGAGAGGTTCGGTGAGCAAATGAAGACCCTTTGAAGTCATATTGCATGGTACCCATTCCACGGGTTTCAACTACCCAGGTTTAAGGTATTCTTCCTTCAGCTAAAACATGCATGTGGAACCTAGAGTATGATCAACCATGTGATCGGGAGATGTGTTCAAATATGTCTCAGTTTTCGTACCCTGGTACTCGGGTGCAACATTCCAGACGCTTTACTAACACTCTCCCGACTTGGAGAGTCAGTCCCTTTAACCTCCTGTTTGGCCCAGTTTGCAATTTCTGTGGAAGATGAACAAGAAAGGCGAGAACCAATGAGAGACTAGCTGGAGGTGTCTGGACGGGCAAATTTAACTCTCATTTCCCACCAGGAAGAGGAAATAACCAAAGGCTCAGCGTGCCGTGCCGAAACCAGATTAGGGCCTGAAGCCATCCTGCGGTGTTGCGGCCAGGTCACAAGAAAGCCAGTTGAAGAAAGGAGCTCAGGGACACTGTAATTCACAAACCTGCAGAGTTATAAATGACAGCTATCGTCCAAAAATATACTGAAGTAAGGCTGCCAAGAGGACTTGAAAGCGGGGCAGAATTGCAGGAAACCGATTTCAGGAGGTAGACTGGAATTGCATTGAAAGCATAGGAAAAGAGGCAGAATGTCCACAATGATGCACTTGGCCAAAAAGGGCGTATGTGTTTTTTCCTGAATATATTCAGGAAAAAACGCATACGCCCTTTTTGGCCAACCAAGCAAGCTTGCAAAGGAAATCTGCACTACAATGAAGTCTCACTTCCCCCCGGTCAAAAGGGCCATCTGAAAAAAGTGTAAAATCCAGAAAGGCAGGACAGGCCATGGAGAACTGGGAGCCTTGTTATGCTGATGGGCGGGATGTAAATTGCCAACAGCCACTCGGGAGAAGTGTATGGTGTTTCCTGAAACATCTAAAAAACAAAGCAACAGAGCCTAGGGCACTTCCACTTATGGTCCTATAGCTTAGGGAAATTAAAATCAAAAAGACACAGCCACCCCAAAGTTTGGGACGCCTCTGTTTACAAGAACCTCGTTTACAGTACAAGTTCAACATCGCAGAAAGTGAAAAATGGATAAAGAACATGTGGTATTTACTTACAAAGCAATATCACTCAGCAATGAAATCTATGTCATCAGGCCCTTAGCAGCAAAATGAGTGGATTCAGGTATGACGATTCTAACTGAAATAAGTCACACAGAAAAAGAAACATCATAAGATATCAGTAATACACGGAATGTAAACTTGGCTACACAGGAACTGAATTACAGAACAGAACAGTGTCTCAAATTTAGAAAACCAACTTATGCTTGCTTAAGGGGAAAGGTGAGTTGGGGTGCTGCATAAAACCAGAGATTGAAATGAGCACAGATAAAGTTCCTTAAGCCAAATATGGAATAGACAAGAGCTACTCCTTGCTCAACGAAATGGACTCAACACCGCATATTAAACGCCTAAGAATGTACCTGACTAGTAAGTATCTTAAAACCTATGGATTGCTATGTCTCCGAAAGAGAATCAAGCATGTGTACAGGGGCATAAACGCAGCAGTGATAGGATTGGAGAGGTTCGGTGAGCAAATGAAGACCCTTTGAAGTCATATTGCATGGTACCCATTCCACGGGTTTCAACTACCCAGGTTTAAGGTATTCTTCCTTCAGCTAAAACATGCATGTGGAACCTAGAGTATGATCAACCATGTGATCGGGAGACGTGTTCAAATATGTCTCAGTTTTCGTACCCTGGTACTCGGGTGCAACATTCCAGACGCTTTACTAACACTCTCCCGACTTGGAGAGTCAGTCCCTTTAACCTCCTGTTTGGCCCAGTTTGCAATTTCTGTGGAAGATGAACAAGAAAGGCGAGAACCAATGAGAGACTAGCTGGAGGTGTCTGGACGGGCAAATTTAACTCTCATTTCCCACCAGGAAGAGGAAATAACCAAAGGCTCAGCGTGCCGTGCCGAAACCAGATTAGGGCCTGAAGCCATCCTGCGGTGTTGCGGCCAGGTCACAAGAAAGCCAGTTGAAGAAAGGAGCTCAGGGGCACTGTAATTCACAAACCTGCAGAGTTATAAATGACAGCTATCGTCCAAAAATATACTGAAGTAAGGCTGCCAAGAGGACTTGAAAGCGGGGCAGAATTGCAGGAAACCGATTTCAGGAGGTAGACTGGAATTGCATTGAAAGCATAGGAAAAGAGGCAGAATGTCCACAATGATGCACTTGGCCAAAAAGGGCGTATGTGTTTTTTCCTGAATATATTCAGGAAAAAACGCATACGCCCTTTTTGGCCAACCAAGCAAGCTTGCAAAGGAAATCTGCACTACAATGAAGTCTCACTTCCCCCCGGTCAAAAGGGCCATCTGAAAAAAGTGTAAAATCCAGAAAGGCAGGACAGGCCATGGAGAACTGGGAGCCTTGTTATGCTGATGGGCGGGATGTAAATTGCCAACAGCCACTCGGGAGAAGTGTATGGTGTTTCCAGAAACATCTAAAAAACAAAGCAACAGAGCCTAGGGCACTTCCACTTATGGTCCTATAGCTTAGGGAAATTAAAATCAAAAAGACACAGCCACCCCAAAGTTTGGGACGCCTCTGTTTACAAGAACCTCGTTTACAGTACAAGTTCAACATCGCAGAAAGTGAAAAATGGATAAAGAACATGTGGTATTTACTTACAAAGCAATATCACTCAGCAATGAAATCTATGTCATCAGGCCCTTAGCAGCAAAATGAGTGGATTCAGGTATGATGATTCTAACTGAAATAAGTCACACAGGAAAAGAAACATCATAAGATATCAGTAATACACGGAATGTAAACTTGGCTACACAGGAACTGAATTACAGAACAGAACAGTGTCTCAAATTTAGAAAACCAACTTATGCTTGCTTAAGGGGAAAGGTGAGTTGGGGTGCTGCATAAAACCAGAGATTGAAATGAGCACAGATAAAGTTCCTTAAGCCAAATATGGAATAGACAAGAGCTACTCCTTGCTCAACGAAATGGACTCAACACCGCATATTAAACGCCTAAGAATGTACCTGACTAGTAAGTATCTTAAAACCTATGGATTGCTATGTCTCCGAAAGAGAATCAAGCATGTGTACAGGGGCATAAACGCAGCAGTGATAGGATTGGAGAGGTTCGGTGAACAAATGAAGACCCTTTGAAGTCATATTGCATGGTACCCATTCCACGGGTCTCAACTCTCCAGGTTTAAGGTATTCTTCCTTCAGCTAAAACATGCATGTGGAACCTAGAGTATGATCAACCATGTGAACGGGAGACGTGTTCAAATATGTCTCAGTTTTCGTACCCTGGTACTCGGGTGCAACATTCCAGACGCTTTACTAACACTCTCCCGACTTGGAGAGTCAGTCCCTTTAACCTCCTGTTTGGCCCAGTTTTCAATTTCTGTGGAAGATGAACAGGAATAGCGAGAACCAATGAGAGACTAGCTGGAGGTGTCTGGACGGGCAAATTTAACTCTCATTTCCCACCAGGAAGAGGAAATAACCAAAGGCTCAGCGTGCCGTGCCGGAACCAGATTAGGGCCTGAAGCCATCCTGCGGTGTTGCGGCCAGGTCACAAGAAAGCGAGTTGAAGAAAGGAGCTCAGGGGCACTGTAATTCACAAACCTGCAGAGTTATAAATGACAGCTATCGTCCAAAAATATACTGAAGTAAGGCTGCCAAGAGGACTTGAAAGCGGGGCAGAATTGCAGGAAACCGATTTCAGGAGGTAGACTGGAATTGCATTGAAAGCATAGGAAAAGAGGCAGAACGTCCACAATGATGCACTTGGCCAAAAAGGGCGTATGCGTTTTTTCCTGAATATATTCAGGAAAAAACGCATACGCCCTTTTTGGCCAACCAAGCAAGCTTGCAAAGGAAATCTGCACTACAATGAAGTCTCACTTCCCCTGGTCAAAAGGGCCATCTGAAAAAAGTGTAAAATCCAGAAAGGCAGGACAGGCCATGGAGAACTGGGAGCCTTGTTATGCTGATGGGCTGGATGTAAATTGCCAACAGACACTCGGGAGAAGTGTATGGTGTTTCCTGAAACATCTAAAAAACAAAGCAACAGAGCCTAGGGCACTTCCACTTATGGTCCTATAGCTTAGGGAAATTAAAATAAAAAAGACACAGCCACCTCACCGTTTGGGACGCCTCTGTTTACAAGAACCTCGTTTACAGTACAAGTTCAACATCGCAGAAAGTGAAAAATGGATAAAGAACATGTGGTATTTACTTACAAAGCAATATCACTCAGCAATGAAATCTATGTCATCAGGCCCTTAGCAGCACAATGAGTGGATTCAGGTATGATGATTCTAACTGAAATAAGTCACACAGAAAAAGAAACATCATAAGATATCAGTAATACACGGAATGTAAACTTGGTTACACAGGAACTGAATTACAGAACAGAACAGGGTCTCAAATTTAGAAAACCAACTTATGCTTGCTTAAGGGGAAAGGTGAGTTGGGGTGCTGCATAAAACCAGAGATTGAAATGAGCACAGATAAAGTTCCTTAAGCCAAATATGGAATAGACAAGAGCTACTCCTTGCTCAACGAAATGGACTCAACACCGCATATTAAACGCCTAAGAATGTACCTGACTAGTAAGTATCTTAAAACCTATGGATTGCTATGTGTCCGAAAGAGAATCAAGCATGTGTACAGGGGCATAAACGCAGCAGTGATAGGATTGGAGAGGTTCGGTGAGCAAATGAAGACCCTTTGAAGTCATATTGCATGGTACCCATTCCACGGGTTTCAACTACCCAGGTTTAAGGTATTCTTCCTTCAGCTAAAACATGCATGTGGAACCTAGAGTATGATCAACCATGTGATCGGGAGACGTGTTCAAATATGTCTCAGTTTTCCTCCCCTGGTACTTGGGTGCAACATTCCAGACGCTTTACTAACACTCTCCCCACTTGGAGAGTCAGCGCCTTTAACCTCCTGTTTGGCCCAGTTTGCAATTTCTGCGGAAGATGAACAGGAATAGGGAACACCAATGAGAGACTAGCTGGAGGTGTCTGGACGGGCAAATTTAACTCTCATTTCCCACCAGGAAGAGGAATTAACCAAAGGCTCAGCGTGCCGTGCCGGAACCAGATTAGGGCCTGAAGCCATCCTGCGGTGTTGCGGCCAGCTCACAAGAAAGCGAGTTGAACAAAGGAGCTCAGGGGCACTGTAATTCACAAACCTGCAGAGTTATAAATGACAGCTATCGTCCAAAAATATACTGAAGTAAGGCTGCCAAGAGGACTTGAAAGCGGGGCAGAATTGCAGGAAACCGATTTCAGGAGGTAGACTGGAATTGCTTTGAAAGCATAGGAAAAGAGGCAGAACGTCCACAATGATGCACTTGGCCAAAAAGGGCGTATGCGTTTTTTCCTGAATATATTCAGGAAAAAACGCATACGCCCTTTTTGGCCAACCAAGCAAGCTTGCAAAGGAAATCTGCACTACAATGAAGTCTCACTTCCCCCCGGTCAAAAGGGCCATCTGAAAAAAGTGTAAAATCCAGAAAGGCAGGACAGGCCATGGAGAACTGGGAGCCTTGTTATGCTGATGGGCGGGATGTAAATTGCCAAAAGACACTCGGGAGAAGTGTATGGTGTTTCCTGAAACATCTAAAAAACAAAGCAACAGAGCCTAGGGCACTTCCACTTATGGTCCTATAGCTTAGGGAAATTAAAATCAAAAAGACACAGCCACCTCACCGTTTGGGACGCCTCTGTTTACAAGAACCTCGTTTACAGTACAAGTTCAACATCGCAGAAAGTGAAAAATGGATAAAGAACATGTGGTATTTACTTACAAAGCAATATCACTCAGCAATGAAATCTATGTCATCAGGCCCTTAGCAGCACAATGAGTGGATTCAGGTACGATGATTCTAACTGAAATAAGTCACACAGAAAAAGAAACATCATAAGATATCAGTAATACACGGAATGTAAACTTGGTTACACAGGAACTGAATTACAGAACAGAACAGGGTCTCAAATTTAGAAAACCAACTTATGCTTGCTTAAGGGGAAAGGTGAGTTGGGGTGCTGCATAAAACCAGAGATTGAAACGAGCACAGATAAAGTTCCTTAAGCCAAATATGGAATAGACAAGAGCTACTCCTTGCTCAACGAAATGGACTCAACACCGCATATTAAACGCCTAAGAATGTACCTGACTAGTAAGTATCTTAAAACCTATGGATTGCTATGTCTCCGAAAGAGAATCAAGCATGTGTACAGGGGCATAAACGCAGCAGTGATAGGATTGGAGAGGTTCGGTGAGCAAATGAAGACCCTTTGAAGTCATATTGCATGGTACCCATTCCACGGGTTTCAACTACCCAGGTTTAAGGTATTCTTCCTTCAGCTAAAACATGCATGTGGAACCTAGAGTATGATCAACCATGTGATCGGGAGATGTGTTCAAATATGTCTCAGTTTTCGTACCCTGGTACTCGGGTGCAACATTCCAGACGCTTTACTAACACTCTCCCGACTTGGAGAGTCAGTCCCTTTAACCTCCTGTTTGGCCCAGTTTGCAATTTCTGTGGAAGATGAACAAGAAAGGCGAGAACCAATGAGAGACTAGCTGGAGGTGTCTGGACGGGCAAATTTAACTCTCATTTCCCACCAGGAAGAGGAAATAACCAAAGGCTCAGCGTGCCGTGCCGAAACCAGATTAGGGCCTGAAGCCATCCTGCGGTGTTGCGGCCAGGTCACAAGAAAGCCAGTTGAAGAAAGGAGCTCAGGGACACTGTAATTCACAAACCTGCAGAGTTATAAATGACAGCTATCGTCCAAAAATATACTGAAGTAAGGCTGCCAAGAGGACTTGAAAGCGGGGCAGAATTGCAGGAAACCGATTTCAGGAGGTAGACTGGAATTGCATTGAAAGCATAGGAAAAGAGGCAGAATGTCCACAATGATGCACTTGGCCAAAAAGGGCGTATGTGTTTTTTCCTGAATATATTCAGGAAAAAACGCATACGCCCTTTTTGGCCAACCAAGCAAGCTTGCAAAGGAAATCTGCACTACAATGAAGTCTCACTTCCCCCCGGTCAAAAGGGCCATCTGAAAAAAGTGTAAAATCCAGAAAGGCAGGACAGGCCATGGAGAACTGGGAGCCTTGTTATGCTGATGGGCGGGATGTAAATTGCCAACAGCCACTCGGGAGAAGTGTATGGTGTTTCCTGAAACATCTAAAAAACAAAGCAACAGAGCCTAGGGCACTTCCACTTATGGTCCTATAGCTTAGGGAAATTAAAATCAAAAAGACACAGCCACCCCAAAGTTTGGGACGCCTCTGTTTACAAGAACCTCGTTTACAGTACAAGTTCAACATCGCAGAAAGTGAAAAATGGATAAAGAACATGTGGTATTTACTTACAAAGCAATATCACTCAGCAATGAAATCTATGTCATCAGGCCCTTAGCAGCAAAATGAGTGGATTCAGGTATGACGATTCTAACTGAAATAAGTCACACAGAAAAAGAAACATCATAAGATATCAGTAATACACGGAATGTAAACTTGGCTACACAGGAACTGAATTACAGAACAGAACAGTGTCTCAAATTTAGAAAACCAACTTATGCTTGCTTAAGGGGAAAGGTGAGTTGGGGTGCTGCATAAAACCAGAGATTGAAATGAGCACAGATAAAGTTCCTTAAGCCAAATATGGAATAGACAAGAGCTACTCCTTGCTCAACGAAATGGACTCAACACCGCATATTAAACGCCTAAGAATGTACCTGACTAGTAAGTATCTTAAAACCTATGGATTGCTATGTCTCCGAAAGAGAATCAAGCATGTGTACAGGGGCATAAACGCAGCAGTGATAGGATTGGAGAGGTTCGGTGAGCAAATGAAGACCCTTTGAAGTCATATTGCATGGTACCCATTCCACGGGTTTCAACTACCCAGGTTTAAGGTATTCTTCCTTCAGCTAAAACATGCATGTGGAACCTAGAGTATGATCAACCATGTGATCGGGAGACGTGTTCAAATATGTCTCAGTTTTCGTACCCTGGTACTCGGGTGCAACATTCCAGACGCTTTACTAACACTCTCCCGACTTGGAGAGTCAGTCCCTTTAACCTCCTGTTTGGCCCAGTTTGCAATTTCTGTGGAAGATGAACAAGAAAGGCGAGAACCAATGAGAGACTAGCTGGAGGTGTCTGGACGGGCAAATTTAACTCTCATTTCCCACCAGGAAGAGGAAATAACCAAAGGCTCAGCGTGCCGTGCCGAAACCAGATTAGGGCCTGAAGCCATCCTGCGGTGTTGCGGCCAGGTCACAAGAAAGCCAGTTGAAGAAAGGAGCTCAGGGGCACTGTAATTCACAAACCTGCAGAGTTATAAATGACAGCTATCGTCCAAAAATATACTGAAGTAAGGCTGCCAAGAGGACTTGAAAGCGGGGCAGAATTGCAGGAAACCGATTTCAGGAGGTAGACTGGAATTGCATTGAAAGCATAGGAAAAGAGGCAGAATGTCCACAATGATGCACTTGGCCAAAAAGGGCGTATGTGTTTTTTCCTGAATATATTCAGGAAAAAACGCATACGCCCTTTTTGGCCAACCAAGCAAGCTTGCAAAGGAAATCTGCACTACAATGAAGTCTCACTTCCCCCCGGTCAAAAGGGCCATCTGAAAAAAGTGTAAAATCCAGAAAGGCAGGACAGGCCATGGAGAACTGGGAGCCTTGTTATGCTGATGGGCGGGATGTAAATTGCCAACAGCCACTCGGGAGAAGTGTATGGTGTTTCCAGAAACATCTAAAAAACAAAGCAACAGAGCCTAGGGCACTTCCACTTATGGTCCTATAGCTTAGGGAAATTAAAATCAAAAAGACACAGCCACCCCAAAGTTTGGGACGCCTCTGTTTACAAGAACCTCGTTTACAGTACAAGTTCAACATCGCAGAAAGTGAAAAATGGATAAAGAACATGTGGTATTTACTTACAAAGCAATATCACTCAGCAATGAAATCTATGTCATCAGGCCCTTAGCAGCAAAATGAGTGGATTCAGGTATGATGATTCTAACTGAAATAAGTCACACAGGAAAAGAAACATCATAAGATATCAGTAATACACGGAATGTAAACTTGGCTACACAGGAACTGAATTACAGAACAGAACAGTGTCTCAAATTTAGAAAACCAACTTATGCTTGCTTAAGGGGAAAGGTGAGTTGGGGTGCTGCATAAAACCAGAGATTGAAATGAGCACAGATAAAGTTCCTTAAGCCAAATATGGAATAGACAAGAGCTACTCCTTGCTCAACGAAATGGACTCAACACCGCATATTAAACGCCTAAGAATGTACCTGACTAGTAAGTATCTTAAAACCTATGGATTGCTATGTCTCCGAAAGAGAATCAAGCATGTGTACAGGGGCATAAACGCAGCAGTGATAGGATTGGAGAGGTTCGGTGAACAAATGAAGACCCTTTGAAGTCATATTGCATGGTACCCATTCCACGGGTCTCAACTCTCCAGGTTTAAGGTATTCTTCCTTCAGCTAAAACATGCATGTGGAACCTAGAGTATGATCAACCATGTGAACGGGAGACGTGTTCAAATATGTCTCAGTTTTCGTACCCTGGTACTCGGGTGCAACATTCCAGACGCTTTACTAACACTCTCCCGACTTGGAGAGTCAGTCCCTTTAACCTCCTGTTTGGCCCAGTTTTCAATTTCTGTGGAAGATGAACAGGAATAGCGAGAACCAATGAGAGACTAGCTGGAGGTGTCTGGACGGGCAAATTTAACTCTCATTTCCCACCAGGAAGAGGAAATAACCAAAGGCTCAGCGTGCCGTGCCGGAACCAGATTAGGGCCTGAAGCCATCCTGCGGTGTTGCGGCCAGGTCACAAGAAAGCGAGTTGAAGAAAGGAGCTCAGGGGCACTGTAATTCACAAACCTGCAGAGTTATAAATGACAGCTATCGTCCAAAAATATACTGAAGTAAGGCTGCCAAGAGGACTTGAAAGCGGGGCAGAATTGCAGGAAACCGATTTCAGGAGGTAGACTGGAATTGCATTGAAAGCATAGGAAAAGAGGCAGAACGTCCACAATGATGCACTTGGCCAAAAAGGGCGTATGCGTTTTTTCCTGAATATATTCAGGAAAAAACGCATACGCCCTTTTTGGCCAACCAAGCAAGCTTGCAAAGGAAATCTGCACTACAATGAAGTCTCACTTCCCCTGGTCAAAAGGGCCATCTGAAAAAAGTGTAAAATCCAGAAAGGCAGGACAGGCCATGGAGAACTGGGAGCCTTGTTATGCTGATGGGCTGGATGTAAATTGCCAACAGACACTCGGGAGAAGTGTATGGTGTTTCCTGAAACATCTAAAAAACAAAGCAACAGAGCCTAGGGCACTTCCACTTATGGTCCTATAGCTTAGGGAAATTAAAATAAAAAAGACACAGCCACCTCACCGTTTGGGACGCCTCTGTTTACAAGAACCTCGTTTACAGTACAAGTTCAACATCGCAGAAAGTGAAAAATGGATAAAGAACATGTGGTATTTACTTACAAAGCAATATCACTCAGCAATGAAATCTATGTCATCAGGCCCTTAGCAGCACAATGAGTGGATTCAGGTATGATGATTCTAACTGAAATAAGTCACACAGAAAAAGAAACATCATAAGATATCAGTAATACACGGAATGTAAACTTGGTTACACAGGAACTGAATTACAGAACAGAACAGGGTCTCAAATTTAGAAAACCAACTTATGCTTGCTTAAGGGGAAAGGTGAGTTGGGGTGCTGCATAAAACCAGAGATTGAAATGAGCACAGATAAAGTTCCTTAAGCCAAATATGGAATAGACAAGAGCTACTCCTTGCTCAACGAAATGGACTCAACACCGCATATTAAACGCCTAAGAATGTACCTGACTAGTAAGTATCTTAAAACCTATGGATTGCTATGTGTCCGAAAGAGAATCAAGCATGTGTACAGGGGCATAAACGCAGCAGTGATAGGATTGGAGAGGTTCGGTGAGCAAATGAAGACCCTTTGAAGTCATATTGCATGGTACCCATTCCACGGGTTTCAACTACCCAGGTTTAAGGTATTCTTCCTTCAGCTAAAACATGCATGTGGAACCTAGAGTATGATCAACCATGTGATCGGGAGACGTGTTCAAATATGTCTCAGTTTTCCTCCCCTGGTACTTGGGTGCAACATTCCAGACGCTTTACTAACACTCTCCCCACTTGGAGAGTCAGCGCCTTTAACCTCCTGTTTGGCCCAGTTTGCAATTTCTGCGGAAGATGAACAGGAATAGGGAACACCAATGAGAGACTAGCTGGAGGTGTCTGGACGGGCAAATTTAACTCTCATTTCCCACCAGGAAGAGGAATTAACCAAAGGCTCAGCGTGCCGTGCCGGAACCAGATTAGGGCCTGAAGCCATCCTGCGGTGTTGCGGCCAGCTCACAAGAAAGCGAGTTGAACAAAGGAGCTCAGGGGCACTGTAATTCACAAACCTGCAGAGTTATAAATGACAGCTATCGTCCAAAAATATACTGAAGTAAGGCTGCCAAGAGGACTTGAAAGCGGGGCAGAATTGCAGGAAACCGATTTCAGGAGGTAGACTGGAATTGCTTTGAAAGCATAGGAAAAGAGGCAGAACGTCCACAATGATGCACTTGGCCAAAAAGGGCGTATGCGTTTTTTCCTGAATATATTCAGGAAAAAACGCATACGCCCTTTTTGGCCAACCAAGCAAGCTTGCAAAGGAAATCTGCACTACAATGAAGTCTCACTTCCCCCCGGTCAAAAGGGCCATCTGAAAAAAGTGTAAAATCCAGAAAGGCAGGACAGGCCATGGAGAACTGGGAGCCTTGTTATGCTGATGGGCGGGATGTAAATTGCCAAAAGACACTCGGGAGAAGTGTATGGTGTTTCCTGAAACATCTAAAAAACAAAGCAACAGAGCCTAGGGCACTTCCACTTATGGTCCTATAGCTTAGGGAAATTAAAATCAAAAAGACACAGCCACCCCAAAGTTTGGGACGCCTCTGTTTACAAGAACCTCGTTTACAGTACAAGTTCAACATCGCAGAAAGTGAAAAATGGATAAAGAACATGTGGTATTTACTTACAAAGCAATATCACTCAGCAATGAAATCTATGTCATCAGGCCCTTAGCAGCACAATGAGTGGATTCAGGTATGATGATTCTAACTGAAATAAGTCACACAGAAAAAGAAACATCATAAGATATCAGTAATACACGGAATGTAAACTTGGTTACACAGGAACTGAATTACAGAACAGAACAGGGTCTCAAATTTAGAAAACCAACTTATGCTTGCTTAAGGGGAAAGGTGAGTTGGGGTGCTGCATAAAACCAGAGATTGAAATGAGCACAGATAAAGTTCCTTAAGCCAAATATGGAATAGACAAGAGCTACTCCTTGCTCAACGAAATGGACTGAACACCGCATATTAAACACCTAAGAATGTACCTGACTAGTAAGTATTTTAAAACCTATGGATTGCTATGTCTCCAAAAGAGAATCAAGCATGTGTACAGGGGCATAAATGCAGCAGTGATAGGATTGGAGAGTTTCAGTGAACAAATGAAGACCCTTTGAAGTCATATTGCATGGTACCCATTACACGGGTCTCAACTCTCCAGGTTTAAGGTATTCTTCCTTCAGCTAAAACATGCATGTGGAACCCAGAGTATGATCAACCGTGTGAACGGGAGACGTGTTCAAATATGTCTCAGTTTTCCTCCCCTGGTACTCGGGTGCAACATTCCAGATGCTTTACTAAAACTCTCCCGACTTGGAGAGTCAGTCCCTTTAACCTCCTGTTTGGCCCAGTTTGCAATTTCTGCGGAAGATGAACAGGAATAGCGAGAACCAATGAGAGACTAGCTGGAGGTGTCTGGACGGGCAAATTTAACTCTCATTTCCCACCAGGAAGAGGAATTAACCAAAGGCTCAGCGTGCCGTGCTGGAACCAGATTAGGGCCTGAAGCCATCCTGCGGTGTTGCGGCCAGCTCACAAGAAAGCGAGTTGAACAAAGGAGCTCAGGGGCACTGTAATTCACAAACCTGCAGAGTTATAAATGACAGCTATCGTCCAAAAATATACTGAAGTAAGGCTGCCAAGAGGACTTGAAAGCGGGGCAGAATTGCAGGAAACCGATTTCAGGAGGTAGACTGGAATTGCATTGAAAGCATAGGAAAAGAGGCAGAACGTCCACAATGATGCACTTGGCCAAAAAGGGCGTATGCGTTTTTTCCTGAATATATTCAGGAAAAAACGCATACGCCCTTTTTGGCCAACCAAGCAAGCTTGCAAAGGAAATCTGCACTACAATGAAGTCTCACTTCCCCCCGGTCAAAAGGGCCATCTGAAAAAAGTGTAAAATCCAGAAAGGCAGGACAGGCCATGGAGAACTGGGAGCCTTGTTATGCTGATGGGCGGGATGTAAATTGCCAACAGCCACTTGGGAGAAGTGTATGGTTTTTCCTGAAACATCTAAAAAACAAAGCAACAGAGCCTAGGGCACTTCCACTTATGGTCCTATAGCTTAGGGAAATTAAAATCAAAAAGACACAGCCACCCCAAAGTTTGGGACGCCTCTGTTTACAAGAACCTCGTTTACAGTACAAGTTCAACATCGCAGAAAGTGAAAAATGGATAAAGAACATGTGGTATTTACTTACAAAGCAATATCACTCAGCAATGAAATCTATGTCATCAGGCCCTTAGCAGCACAATGAGTGGATTCAGGTATGATGATTCTAACTGAAATAAGTCACACAGAAAAAGAAACATCATAAGATATCAGTAATACACGGAATGTAAACTTGGCTACACAGGAACTGAATTACAGAACAGAACAGGGTCTCAAATTTAGAAAACCAACTTATGCTTGCTTAAGGGGAAAGGTGAGTTGGGGTGCTGCATAAAACCAGAGATTGAAATGAGCACAGATAAATTTCCTTAAGCCAAATATGGAATAGACAAGAGCTACTCCTGGCTCAACGAAATGGACTCAACACCGCATATTAAACGCCTAAGAATGTACCTAACTAGTAAGTATCTTAAAACCTATGGATTGCTATGTCTCCAAAAGAGAATCAAGCATGTGTACAGGGGCATAAACGCAGCAGTGATAGGATTGGAGAGGTTCGGTGAGCAAATGAAGACCCTTTGATGTCATATTGCATGGTACCCATTCCACGGGTTTCAACTACCCAGGTTTAAGGTATTCTTCCTTCAGCTAAAACATGCATGTGGAACCCAGAGTATGATCAACCATGTGATCGGGAGACGTGTTCAAATATGTCTCAGTTTTCGTACCCTGGTACTCGGGTGCAACATTCCAGACGCTTTACTAACACTCTCCCGACTTGGAGAGTCAGTCCCTTTAACCTCCTGTTTGGCCCAGTTTGCAATTTCTGTGGAAGATTAACAAGAAAGGCGAGAACCAATGAGAGACTAGCTGGAGGTGTCTGGACGGGCAAATTTAACTCTCATTTCCCACCAGGAAGAGGAAATAACCAAAGGCTCAGCGTGCCGTGCCGGAACCAGATTAGGGCCTGAAGCCATCCTGCGGTGTTGCGGCCAGCTCACAAGAAAGCGAGTTGAAGAAAGGAGCTCAGGGGCACTGTAATTCACAAACCTGCAGAGTTATAAATGACAGCTATCGTCCAAAAATATACTGAAGTAAGGCTGCCAAGAGGACTTGAAAGCGGGGCAGAATTGCAGGAAACCGATTTCAGGAGGTAGACTGGAATTGCATTGAAAGCATAGGAAAAGAGGCAGAACGTCCACAATGATGCACTTGGCCAAAAAGGGCGTATGCGTTTTTTCCTGAATATATTCAGGAAAAAACGCATACGCCCTTTTTGGCCAACCAAGCAAGCTTGCAAAGGAAATCTGCACTACAATGAAGTCTCACTTCCCCCGGTCAAAAGGGCCATCTGAAAAAAGTGTAAAATCCAGAAAGGCAGGACAGGCCATGGAGAACTGGGAGCCTTGTTATGCTGATGGGCGGGATGTAAATTGCCAACAGCCACTCGGGAGAAGTGTATGGTGTTTCCTGAAACATCTAAAAAACAAAGCAACAGAGCCTAGGGCACTTCCACTTATGGTCCTATAGCTTAGGGAAATTAAAATCAAAAAGACACAGCCACCTGACAGTTTGGGACGCCTCTGTTTACAAGAACCTCGTTTACAGTACAAGTTCAACATCGCAGAAAGTGAAAAATGGATAAAGAACATGTGGTATTTACTTACAAAGCAATATCACTCAGCAATGAAATCTATGTCATCAGGCCCTTAGCAGCACAATGAGTGGATTCAGGTATGATGATTCTAACTGAAATAAGTCACACAGAAAAAGAAACATCATAAGATATCAGTAATACACGGAATGTAAACTTGGTTACACAGGAACTGAATTACAGAACAGAACAGGGTCTCAAATTTAGAAAACCAACTTATGCTTGCTTAAGGGGAAAGGTGAGTTGGGGTGCTGCATAAAACCAGAGATTGAAATGAGCACAGATAAAGTTCCTTAAGCCAAATATGGAATAGACAAGAGCTACTCCTTGCTCAACGAAATAGACTCAACACCGCATATTAAACGCCTAAGAATGTACCTGACTAGTAAGTATCTTAAAACCTATGGATTGCTATGTGTCCGAAAGAGAATCAAGCATGTGTACAGGGGCATAAACGCAGCAGTGATAGGATTGGAGAGGTTCGGTGAGCAAATGAAGACCCTTTGAAGTCATATTGCATGGTACCCATTCCACGGGTTTCAACTACCCAGGTTTAAGGTATTCTTCCTTCAGCTAAAACATGCATGTGGAACCTAGAGTATGATCAACCATGTGATCGGGAGACGTGTTCAAATATGTCTCAGTTTTCCTCCCCTGGTACTTGGGTGCAACATTCCAGACGCTTTACTAACACTCTCCCCACTTGGAGAGTCAGCGCCTTTAACCTCCTGTTTGGCCCAGTTTGCAATTTCTGCGGAAGATGAACAGGAATAGGGAACACCAATGAGAGACTAGCTGGAGGTGTCTGGACGGGCAAATTTAACTCTCATTTCCCACCAGGAAGAGGAAATAACCAAAGGCTCAGCGTGCCGTGCCGAAACCAGATTAGGGCCTGAAGCCATCCTGCGGTGTTGCGGCCAGGTCACAAGAAAGCCAGTTGAAGAAAGGAGCTCAGGGGCACTGTAATTCACAAACCTGCAGAGTTATAAATGACAGCTATCGTCCAAAAATATACTGAAGTAAGGCTGCCAAGAGGACTTGAAAGCGGGGCAGAATTGCAGGAAACCGATTTCAGGAGGTAGACTGGAATTGCATTGAAAGCATAGGAAAAGAGGCAGAATGTCCACAATGATGCACTTGGCCAAAAAGGGCGTATGTGTTTTTTCCTGAATATATTCAGGAAAAAACGCATACGCCCTTTTTGGCCAACCAAGCAAGCTTGCAAAGGAAATCTGCACTACAATGAAGTCTCACTTCCCCCCGGTCAAAAGGGCCATCTGAAAAAAGTGTAAAATCCAGAAAGGCAGGACAGGCCATGGAGAACTGGGAGCCTTGTTATGCTGATGGGCGGGATGTAAATTGCCAACAGCCACTCGGGAGAAGTGTATGGTGTTTCCAGAAACATCTAAAAAACAAAGCAACAGAGCCTAGGGCACTTCCACTTATGGTCCTATAGCTTAGGGAAATTAAAATCAAAAAGACACAGCCACCCCAAAGTTTGGGACGCCTCTGTTTACAAGAACCTCGTTTACAGTACAAGTTCAACATCGCAGAAAGTGAAAAATGGATAAAGAACATGTGGTATTTACTTACAAAGCAATATCACTCAGCAATGAAATCTATGTCATCAGGCCCTTAGCAGCAAAATGAGTGGATTCAGGTATGATGATTCTAACTGAAATAAGTCACACAGGAAAAGAAACATCATAAGATATCAGTAATACACGGAATGTAAACTTGGCTACACAGGAACTGAATTACAGAACAGAACAGTGTCTCAAATTTAGAAAACCAACTTATGCTTGCTTAAGGGGAAAGGTGAGTTGGGGTGCTGCATAAAACCAGAGATTGAAATGAGCACAGATAAAGTTCCTTAAGCCAAATATGGAATAGACAAGAGCTACTCCTTGCTCAACGAAATGGACTCAAAACCGCATATTAAACGCCTAAGAATGTACCTGACTAGTAAGTATCTTAAAACCTATGGATTGCTATGTCTCCGAAAGAGAATCAAGCATGTGTACAGGGGCATAAACGCAGCAGTGATAGGATTGGAGAGGTTCGGTGAACAAATGAAGACCCTTTGAAGTCATATTGCATGGTACCCATTCCACGGGTCTCAACTCTCCAGGTTTAAGGTATTCTTCCTTCAGCTAAAACATGCATGTGGAACCTAGAGTATGATCAACCATGTGAACGGGAGACGTGTTCAAATATGTCTCAGTTTTCGTACCCTGGTACTCGGGTGCAACATTCCAGACGCTTTACTAACACTCTCCCGACTTGGAGAGTCAGTCCCTTTAACCTCCTGTTTGGCCCAGTTTTCAATTTCTGTGGAAGATGAACAGGAATAGCGAGAACCAATGAGAGACTAGCTGGAGGTGTCTGGACGGGCAAATTTAACTCTCATTTCCCACCAGGAAGAGGAAATAACCAAAGGCTCAGCGTGCCGTGCCGGAACCAGATTAGGGCCTGAAGCCATCCTGCGGTGTTGCGGCCAGGTCACAAGAAAGCGAGTTGAAGAAAGGAGCTCAGGGGCACTGTAATTCACAAACCTGCAGAGTTATAAATGACAGCTATCGTCCAAAAATATACTGAAGTAAGGCTGCCAAGAGGACTTGAAAGCGGGGCAGAATTGCAGGAAACCGATTTCAGGAGGTAGACTGGAATTGCATTGAAAGCATAGGAAAAGAGGCAGAACGTCCACAATGATGCACTTGGCCAAAAAGGGCGTATGCGTTTTTTCCTGAATATATTCAGGAAAAAACGCATACGCCCTTTTTGGCCAACCAAGCAAGCTTGCAAAGGAAATCTGCACTACAATGAAGTCTCACTTCCCCTGGTCAAAAGGGCCATCTGAAAAAAGTGTAAAATCCAGAAAGGCAGGACAGGCCATGGAGAACTGGGAGCCTTGTTATGCTGATGGGCTGGATGTAAATTGCCAACAGACACTCGGGAGAAGTGTATGGTGTTTCCTGAAACATCTAAAAAACAAAGCAACAGAGCCTAGGGCACTTCCACTTATGGTCCTATAGCTTAGGGAAATTAAAATCAAAAAGACACAGCCACCTCACCGTTTGGGACGCCTCTGTTTACAAGAACCTCGTTTACAGTACAAGTTCAACATCGCAGAAAGTGAAAAATGGATAAAGAACATGTGGTATTTACTTACAAAGCAATATCACTCAGCAATGAAATCTATGTCATCAGGCCCTTAGCAGCACAATGAGTGGATTCAGGTATGATGATTCTAACTGAAATAAGTCACACAGAAAAAGAAACATCATAAGATATCAGTAATACACGGAATGTAAACTTGGTTACACAGGAACTGAATTACAGAACAGAACAGGGTCTCAAATTTAGAAAACCAACTTATGCTTGCTTAAGGGGAAAGGTGAGTTGGGGTGCTGCATAAAACCAGAGATTGAAATGAGCACAGATAAAGTTCCTTAAGCCAAATATGGAATAGACAAGAGCTACTCCTTGCTCAACGAAATGGACTCAACACCGCATATTAAACGCCTAAGAATGTACCTGACTAGTAAGTATCTTAAAACCTATGGATTGCTATGTGTCCGAAAGAGAATCAAGCATGTGTACAGGGGCATAAACGCAGCAGTGATAGGATTGGAGAGGTTCGGTGAGCAAATGAAGACCCTTTGAAGTCATATTGCATGGTACCCATTCCACGGGTTTCAACTACCCAGGTTTAAGGTATTCTTCCTTCAGCTAAAACATGCATGTGGAACCTAGAGTATGATCAACCATGTGATCGGGAGACGTGTTCAAATATGTCTCAGTTTTCCTCCCCTGGTACTTGGGTGCAACATTCCAGACGCTTTACTAACACTCTCCCCACTTGGAGAGTCAGCGCCTTTAACCTCCTGTTTGGCCCAGTTTGCAATTTCTGCGGAAGATGAACAGGAATAGGGAACACCAATGAGAGACTAGCTGGAGGTGTCTGGACGGGCAAATTTAACTCTCATTTCCCACCAGGAAGAGGAATTAACCAAAGGCTCAGCGTGCCGTGCCGGAACCAGATTAGGGCCTGAAGCCATCCTGCGGTGTTGCGGCCAGCTCACAAGAAAGCGAGTTGAAGAAAGGA
Organism: Globicephala melas; assembly: GCF_963455315.2. Lineage (NCBI taxonomy): Eukaryota > Metazoa > Chordata > Mammalia > Artiodactyla > Delphinidae > Globicephala > Globicephala melas. The sequence continues at coordinate 5,576 of NW_027207552.1, read as the reverse complement.
GCTCAGGGGCACTGTAATTCACAAACCTGCAGAGTTATAAATGACAGCTTTCGTCCAAAAATATACTGAAGTAAGGCTGCCAAGAGGACTTGAAAGCGGGGCAGAATTGCAGGAAACCGATTTCAGGAGGTAGACTGGAATTGCATTGAAAGCATAGGAAAAGAGGCAGAACGTCCACAATGATGCACTTGGCCAAAAAGGGCGTATACGTTTTTTCCTGAATATATTCAGGAAAAAACGCATACGCCCTTTTTGGCCAACCAAGCAAGCTTGCAAAGGAAATCTGCACTACAATGAAGTCTCACTTCCCCCGGTCAAAAGGGCCATCTGAAAAAAGTGTAAAATCCAGAAAGGCAGGACAGGCCATGGAGAACTGGGAGCCTTGTTATGCTGATGGGCGGGATGTAAATTGCCAACAGCCACTCGGGAGAAGTGTATGGTGTTTCCTGAAACATCTAAAAAACAAAGCAACAGAGCCTAGGGCACTTCCACTTATGGTCCTATAGCTTAGGGAAATTAAAATCAAAAAGACACAGCCACCCCAAAGTTTGGGACGCCTCTGTTTACAAGAACCTCGTTTACAGTACAAGTTCAACATCGCAGAAAGTGAAAAATGGATAAAGAACATGTGGTATTTACTTACAAAGCAATATCACTCAGCAATGAAATCTATGTCATCAGGCCCTTAGCAGCAAAATGAGTGGATTCAGGTATGATGATTCTAACTGAAATAAGTCACACAGGAAAAGAAACATCATAAGATATCAGTAATACACGGAATGTAAACTTGGCTACACAGGAACTGAATTACAGAACAGAACAGTGTCTCAAATTTAGAAAACCAACTTATGCTTGCTTAAGGGGAAAGGTGAGTTGGGGTGCTGCATAAAACCAGAGATTGAAATGAGCACAGATAAAGTTCCTTAAGCCAAATATGGAATAGACAAGAGCTACTCCTGGCTCAACGAAATGGACTCAAAACCGCATATTAAACGCCTAAGAATGTACCTGACTAGTAAGTATCTTAAAACCTATGGATTGCTATGTCTCCGAAAGAGAATCAAGCATGTGTACAGGGGCATAAACGCAGCAGTGATAGGATTGGAGAGGTTCGGTGAACAAATGAAGACCCTTTGAAGTCATATTGCATGGTACCCATTCCACGGGTCTCAACTCTCCAGGTTTAAGGTATTCTTCCTTCAGCTAAAACATGCATGTGGAACCTAGAGTATGATCAACCATGTGAACGGGAGACGTGTTCAAATATGTCTCAGTTTTCGTACCCTGGTACTCGGGTGCAACATTCCAGACGCTTTACTAACACTCTCCCGACTTGGAGAGTCAGTCCCTTTAACCTCCTGTTTGGCCCAGTTTTCAATTTCTGTGGAAGATGAACAGGAATAGCGAGAACCAATGAGAGACTAGCTGGAGGTGTCTGGACGGGCAAATTTAACTCTCATTTCCCACCAGGAAGAGGAAATAACCAAAGGCTCAGCGTGCCGTGCCGGAACCAGATTAGGGCCTGAAGCCATCCTGCGGTGTTGCGGCCAGGTCACAAGAAAGCGAGTTGAACAAAGGAGCTCAGGGGCACTGTAATTCACAAACCTGCAGAGTTATAAATGACAGCTATCGTCCAAAAATATACTGAAGTAAGGCTGCCAAGAGGACTTGAAAGCGGGGCAGAATTGCAGGAAACCGATTTCAGGAGGTAGACTGGAATTGCATTGAAAGCATAGGAAAAGAGGCAGAACGTCCACAATGATGCACTTGGCCAAAAAGGGCGTATGCGTTTTTTCCTGAATATATTCAGGAAAAAACGCATACGCCCTTTTTGGCCAACCAAGCAAGCTTGCAAAGGAAATCTGCACTACAATGAAGTCTCACTTCCCCTGGTCAAAAGGGCCATCTGAAAAAAGTGTAAAATCCAGAAAGGCAGGACAGGCCATGGAGAACTGGGAGCCTTGTTATGCTGATGGGCTGGATGTAAATTGCCAACAGACACTCGGGAGAAGTGTATGGTGTTTCCTGAAACATCTAAAAAACAAAGCAACAGAGCCTAGGGCACTTCCACTTATGGTCCTATAGCTTAGGGAAATTAAAATCAAAAAGACACAGCCACCTCACCGTTTGGGACGCCTCTGTTTACAAGAACCTCGTTTACAGTACAAGTTCAACATCGCAGAAAGTGAAAAATGGATAAAGAACATGTGGTATTTACTTACAAAGCAATATCACTCAGCAATGAAATCTATGTCATCAGGCCCTTAGCAGCACAATGAGTGGATTCAGGTATGATGATTCTAACTGAAATAAGTCACACAGAAAAAGAAACATCATAAGATATCAGTAATACACGGAATGTAAACTTGGTTACACAGGAACTGAATTACAGAACAGAACAGGGTCTCAAATTTAGAAAACCAACTTATGCTTGCTTAAGGGGAAAGGTGAGTTGGGGTGCTGCATAAAACCAGAGATTGAAATGAGCACAGATAAAGTTCCTTAAGCCAAATATGGAATAGACAAGAGCTACTCCTTGCTCAACGAAATGGACTCAACACCGCATATTAAACGCCTAAGAATGTACCTGACTAGTAAGTATCTTAAAACCTATGGATTGCTATGTGTCCGAAAGAGAATCAAGCATGTGTACAGGGGCATAAACGCAGCAGTGATAGGATTGGAGAGGTTCGGTGAGCAAATGAAGACCCTTTGAAGTCATATTGCATGGTACCCATTCCACGGGTTTCAACTACCCAGGTTTAAGGTATTCTTCCTTCAGCTAAAACATGCATGTGGAACCTAGAGTATGATCAACCATGTGATCGGGAGACGTGTTCAAATATGTCTCAGTTTTCCTCCCCTGGTACTTGGGTGCAACATTCCAGACGCTTTACTAACACTCTCCCCACTTGGAGAGTCAGCGCCTTTAACCTCCTGTTTGGCCCAGTTTGCAATTTCTGCGGAAGATGAACAGGAATAGGGAACACCAATGAGAGACTAGCTGGAGGTGTCTGGACGGGCAAATTTAACTCTCATTTCCCACCAGGAAGAGGAATTAACCAAAGGCTCAGCGTGCCGTGCCGGAACCAGATTAGGGCCTGAAGCCATCCTGCGGTGTTGCGGCCAGCTCACAAGAAAGCGAGTTGAACAAAGGAGCTCAGGGGCACTGTAATTCACAAACCTGCAGAGTTATAAATGACAGCTATCGTCCAAAAATATACTGAAGTAAGGCTGCCAAGAGGACTTGAAAGCGGGGCAGAATTGCAGGAAACCGATTTCAGGAGGTAGACTGGAATTGCATTGAAAGCATAGGAAAAGAGGCAGAACGTCCACAATGATGCACTTGGCCAAAAAGGGCGTATGCGTTTTTTCCTGAATATATTCAGGAAAAAACGCATACGCCCTTTTTGGCCAACCAAGCAAGCTTGCAAAGGAAATCTGCACTACAATGAAGTCTCACTTCCCCCCGGTCAAAAGGGCCATCTGAAAAAAGTGTAAAATCCAGAAAGGCAGGACAGGCCACGGAGAACTGGGAGCCTTGTTATGCTGATGGGCGGGATGTAAATTGCCAACAGACACTCGGGAGAAGTGTATGGTGTTTCCTGAAACATCTAAAAAACAAAGCAACAGAGCCTAGGGCACTTCCACTTATGGTCCTATAGCTTAGGGAAATTAAAATCAAAAAGACACAGCCACCCCAAAGTTTGGGACGCCTCTGTTTACAAGAACCTCGTTTACAGTACAAGTTCAACATCGCAGAAAGTGAAAAATGGATAAAGAACATGTGGTATTTACTTACAAAGCAATATCACTCAGCAATGAAATCTATGTCATCAGGCCCTTAGCAGCACAATGAGTGGATTCAGGTATGATGATTCTAACTGAAATAAGTCACACAGAAAAAGAAACATCATAAGATATCAGTAATACACGGAATGTAAACTTGGTTACACAGGAACTGAATTACAGAACAGAACAGGGTCTCAAATTTAGAAAACCAACTTATGCTTGCTTAAGGGGAAAGGTGAGTTGGGGTGCTGCATAAAACCAGAGATTGAAATGAGCACAGATAAAGTTCCTTAAGCCAAATATGGAATAGACAAGAGCTACTCCTTGCTCAACGAAATGGACTGAACACCGCATATTAAACGCCTAAGAATGTACCTGACTAGTAAGTATTTTAAAACCTATGGATTGCTATGTCTCCAAAAGAGAATCAAGCATGTGTACAGGGGCATAAATGCAGCAGTGATAGGATTGGAGAGTTTCAGTGAACAAATGAAGACCCTTTGAAGTCATATTGCATGGTACCCATTACACGGGTCTCAACTCTCCAGGTTTAAGGTATTCTTCCTTCAGCTAAAACATGCATGTGGAACCCAGAGTATGATCAACCGTGTGATCGGGAGACGTGTTCAAATATGTCTCAGTTTTCCTCCCCTGGTACTCGGGTGCAACATTCCAGATGCTTTACTAAAACTCTCCCGACTTGGAGAGTCAGTCCCTTTAACCTCCTGTTTGGCCCAGTTTGCAATTTCTGTGGAAGATGAACAAGAAAGGCGAGAACCAATGAGAGACTAGCTGGAGGTGTCTGGACGGGCAAATTTAACTCTCATTTCCCACCAGGAAGAGGAAATAACCAAAGGCTCAGCGTGCCGTGCCGGAACCAGATTAGGGCCTGAAGCCATCCTGCGGTGTTGCGGCCAGCTCACAAGAAAGCGAGTTGAAGAAAGGAGCTCAGGGGCACTGTAATTCACAAACCTGCAGAGTTATAAATGACAGCTATCGTCCAAAAATATACTGAAGTAAGGCTGCCAAGAGGACTTGAAAGCGGGGCAGAATTGCAGGAAACCGATTTCAGGAGGTAGACTGGAATTGCATTGAAAGCATAGGAAAAGAGGCAGAACGTCCACAATGATGCACTTGGCCAAAAAGGGCGTATGCGTTTTTTCCTGAATATATTCAGGAAAAAACGCATACGCCCTTTTTGGCCAACCAAGCAAGCTTGCAAAGGAAATCTGCACTACAATGAAGTCTCACTTCCCCCGGTCAAAAGGGCCATCTGAAAAAAGTGTAAAATCCAGAAAGGCAGGACAGGCCATGGAGAACTGGGAGCCTTGTTATGCTGATGGGCGGGATGTAAATTGCCAACAGCCACTGGGGAGAAGTGTATGGTGTTTCCTGAAACATCTAAAAAACAAAGCAACAGAGCCTAGGGCACTTCCACTTATGGTCCTATAGCTTAGGGAAATTAAAATCAAAAAGACACAGCCACCTGACAGTTTGGGACGCCTCTGTTTACAAGAACCTCGTTTACAGTACAAGTTCAACATCGCAGAAAGTGAAAAATGGATAAAGAACATGTGGTATTTACTTACAAAGCAATATCACTCAGCAATGAAATCTATGTCATCAGGCCCTTAGCAGCACAATGAGTGGATTCAGGTATGATGATTCTAACTGAAATAAGTCACACAGAAAAACAAACATCATAAGATATCAGTAATACACGGAATGTAAACTTGGTTACACAGGAACTGAATTACAGAACAGAACAGGGTCTCAAATTTAGA